>NW_026651556.1:0-12500 GCF_028751815.1 Salvia miltiorrhiza
ATGTGAAAATAAAAAAGTCCTATTTATATATCAACTAAAGTGCCAGAATCCAGCTGCCCAGTGCACAAAATGCCAGGTTCAATGCTAACCGATTTGGCAGGACATATCACATTACAACTAATCTGAATGAAATTACAGTTTGGCAGATAAGAACATCGGGAGATTCTATTGCACAATAAAACATAGGTTGTGAAATTTCTTATATTATATACTTGTAGCATTATAATGCGTACTTTTAACTCCCTCTGACTCCGAACCAATGATAAAAATTTGTAAAAACATGCCACAAGCTCTTTATTGTTAGCATAAACAGAAGAATATGTTTGTCTTGGTCTTTCCATAAAACACTTGTTAGTGAGGATCATAAGATTTGCCGAAATAGTTATTCTAAACCTAAGCTTTCTCCAACCCCCTTTTCCTCTCTGAACTTATGAAAATGGACAGTAATATGATACTCCCTCCATCCCGTAAGAGTATGCCACTTTTGCCATTTTGATACGTCCCACAAAAGTGTGCACTTTCAACTTTTGGGACACTACCCATAAAACCCCTTGTTTTTTCTCCCCAATATCTCAACTTATTCATAATACTGGCTACACTCATAACACATCAAAAGTGGGCCCCTTCCAATATCTCAACTTATTCACAATATTCTCTTTCTCCACTCATAACACACTCACCTAACATTTATCAAAACTCATGCCGGTAAAGACAATGCACACTCTTATGGGATGGAGGGAATATCAAACAAGACTATTCACAGCATAATGTTAATGCATTAGTTCCTGAGCTTTATCCATCTTAAAATTTATCGCAAATCAAGACGGACCCCATTGAAGTTATCTACTTTAAACACATCCAAATAAATTGTTCAAGTAACATGTATAATCACCCGAATTTTAGCCGTCTGATCCTGCCCAGACTCGAGTAGCTGTGCTATTTCCCTCTTCATCTGCTTCACTTGCACCTCTTTCTTGTTTCTCAGGAGCTTTATCCTCGAAGCCGCCAATCTCAACGACGTCTTGCTGCATCCAATTCAACACATACGAGTTATACTCTAATACAGCAAAATCAACACCAATTCGCATTAAAAGAATATGAAAACCTCCGAATTTAGTGGACAGAATCAGACCAATAACTACAGCAAATTCCAACAATAGACTACCACAAATAAATTCGAAAGAAACACACACACGAGACTGCATGATCTATATTTGAATGTGTGGAGATTGAGGAAGATCTACCATTTTGTAGGATTAAAACTCCTGGAAAGCATGTCCTTTGAATTCTGCAAAAACTTTGATTTCTTCATCTTCTAAAATTGCGATCGCTGATGCTAATCTTTGAAACTAGTAGACCAATAAAGCCGGGTCTCCCCTTAAGATTTATATATACCACTGAAAATTTTCGATGAGGAGAGAAGTTGATCTGAATCGGTTTTGGTCGTTGATGAATACAACTCTTTCTTTTCTATGACATATAGTAATAGTAATACTCCTATTTTCACATAATAATTCATTACATATGGATGATTCGATTTTCCAGGTTGGGAAAATGACGTATCCTGACCACATTGCCCTTTCATTATCACATCAGTTATTATTATTATTATTATTATTATTATTATTATTATTATTATTATCACATCAGTTATTATTATTATTATTATTATTATTATTATTATTATTATTATTAGTTGAGGAAAGTTCTTTTCCCATCTTCATTTTATCTTTTGTTTTTTAACGAAAGCAGTCCTTTGCTATCTTGCAAATATATTTGAGTAAGACGGCATTCACATTAGATTTCTCAAAATTTTACTCTTAAAAATACTTTTAAAGTTTTCCCTAAATTATTTTTAACCACCCCTATTTTATAATTGCACACAACAGCTCTCCTATTTTTTATTATCTATTTTATAAATTTAGGATTAGATTTAAGGGGGTATAAATTTAGGATTAAATTTGAGGGGGTGTAAATTTTTTTGTGAACCCAACTTAATATAGGTGATCTATTGGATGATCATTTTATCTCACTTTTTATTATTATTTTAGCTCAAATTTAAAGTTAGGATTACTTTTGAGAGATCTGCTGGTATTTTAAAAGAGGCTAAATAATAAAATAGTATATTTTAAGTCATTATTATATATTTGTCCAATTCTATCATTTAATAATATTTGTGGTGGTCTTTGAAATTTTCGACACGTATTTATTGGTCAAAATTGATCGTTTAAAATAAATTGATCTCGATAATTAAAGATAAAAAATTGTGATAGGATGTATGAGATATATTTAACTATTTATCCAGTAAAACAATCTACTTAATTATTATTAATTCTGATTTATTTTTTCTCTTTTGGATCCGTAATTCCATATGCTTTGCTCTGTGTTCTTGTTTCCTGCAGGTTACAATTCCCAAGTGACCAAGTCCTCTTGTACATGTTATTATAATTACTTAATTAATGTCTTTATTATTTTTTGACTTGGGGGAGTTGGGGAGGGGGAGCAGTGGGGTTTGAACTCGGAACCTATTGATGTCTTTATTATTACAACTATGACTAATAATAAAAATTAAATCCCTCAAAAAAAAAATACTAACAAAAATTAAAAGTCAAGTAAAGTCAAGTGGTTGTAACGCTAGAAGAATTAATTGTAGGACACTACAACGTGCAACGCGGTAATATGAATAACGAGAAATCAAAATAATTGGAATAATTTAAGGCCTCCGCGTGGGCTTCACCTGTGGGCTAAGTATCTATAAAATGCGACATATTCAGCTTCCACGAATTTACCTCCAACCGCGTAAAATATGTTTTATTTATACTTATTGCGCCTAAATACATAAATTTTGGGTTCATTTTAATTTTTTTACGAACTTTGAAAGTTATCAAAAAAATATACAAATTTAAATTTTTTTTACGAACTTTGAGAATTATCAAAAAATATCTAAACTTTAGCTCATTTTATTTTTTCCTACGAAATATATTATTATAAAAAATAATTAAAATAATTCTTTTATTTTATTTTTTTTGTAAAACGTTGTCGTTTTGATTACGAAATGTATATTTTAAAATAAAAAAATCATGTCTCTCATGAATAATTTTCATCTATCATTAAATTAATTAAGCTAGCTAGTTAATTATAAAATAATTATTTGCATCATTTTTTTATGACAATATATTTCGTGGGAAAATACAAAATGAGCCAAAATTCGTGTATTTTTTGGCAATTCTCAAAGTTCATGGGAAAAAATAAAAGGGCAAAGGTGCAGATTGCCCCCTGAACTACACCCCCTAGAGCGTTTACCCCTCATACTCGGTCAATGCGCGTTGACCTCCCTGAACTTTCGAAACAAGATTGCCCCTCGCGTTTAACGGCTGTTAAACGCCGTTAAACCTTTTTTTTTGCGGTTCTCTCTCTCTCTCTCTCTCTCTTCCACCGGCTCAGATCATCGTCGCCCCTCAGGTCGGAGGCGGCAGGGCGGAGGCGGGTAGAGAGGGCCGAGTTTGCGTGATGCTGCATTTCCAAATGTGAATCCACCAAAATTGGCAGTCGTTGCAGGATGCATTTCCCCAAAGAAGAAGTTCCTAAAAATCTCCTCTGCATCAATGCCCGCCTCATAAAACCCATTGAACCCACGCATCCCATTACCACCACCTCTGTCTCTCCTCTCGTAAACCGGCTCATCCGATCCCACAACGTCATATTTCTTGCGGCTCTCCTTGTTTCTCAAGCACTGGAACGCCTTTGAGACCATCTTGAACGCCTCCTCCGTGCTGGGAGCCGTGTTCTTATCAGGAAGGACCTTCAAAGAAAGCTTCATATATGCCTTCCGAACATCCTTACCCGTGCAATTCTTCTCCAACCCCAAAATCTCATAGTAATCTTTCTTGAGCTTAATCTCTCTGACAACAGTCACTTGGTCGTCGTTGTAGGTAGCCGATGCGGCGAATGAAGACGACGTTGATCGCGTGGCAACCGGAACCCTACGTCGGGGCCCGCTTTCAGAAGGATCGGAGGGATTCTCATCGGTGGGTGCATTAGGGTTCTTATCTTCCAGCGGTGAAGTGTTGAGATTGGGCAGGAATTGGTCAATTTGAATGGATGGGTCTAACCTACGGGCTTTGTTGAGGAATTTGAGGGCGCGATCTCCGTCGCCCGATTGAATTAAATTCTTGGTGATGTTCAGACACTTCAAGGCTACATCTTTGTTCCCATCCATCATTTCCTACAATAAACGAGATGAGACTCTCAGCAGAGAGCAAACGTATGTGGCAAGTAGGGATGTCAATCGGTTCGGGTTCGGTTATCCATACCCGAATTTTCGATTACCCGAACCCGAAATTGCCATATTTCACTAACCGTTCCCGAACCGTTTTAGGTGTTCGGTTACCCGATTCGGTTATTCGGGTATCCGAAATAACCATTATAAAATTAAAATTTAAATAATTTGCTAGATAGATGATTTGAACCTTAGTCTCTAAAAAATACACAAAGCAACTTATCCACTAGACTAAAGCTCATTCTTATACTTTAAATATAGGGGTAATTGCCTGTAAATCCCTAACGTTTACACGGAATTGGTTTTTGCACCTTTTTTTATTTTTCTTCTTTTAAATACCTAACCTTTAGTTTTTGTCTGGAATTTATCCGGCGACCGGTTTTTTCTTACGCCGGCGCCGGAAATGCCACTGTGGCAGTCGGAATCGACGAGGTGGCAGCCGGAATTCTCCACTTGGCTCATTTTTTACATGTGGCAAACAAATCTAAACAAAAAATGAAATAAAATTACATGTGGAAATAAAAATTAAAAAAAAAAGAAAACAAAAAAGGAAAATCAACCCCCTTCCCCCCAATCATCATTTCCCTCACCCCAAACCCTAACTCTCCCTCTCCCCACCCAGCGCCGCCCCCTGCCACCTCCACCACCGCCGGCGCCGCCACCCGCAGCCACCACCACCAACGTTCTACCGCCTGGAGCAACGGAAGAAGCTCCAGATCTCGATCAAGCTCCACCCGCCGTCGTCCTTCGCCTGATCCATCTCCAGATCAAGAAGCTCCCCCACCCACCGCCGCTCCCTCCCCTTTTCCCACCCTCCGCTGCAGCCCAACGTTGCCCCATCTCCCGACTTCTCTACTACAGATGGAGGCGCTCACCCATGGATCGATCAATTTTACGGATCTAGTAGGGTTGAAGGCATGAGAGGCGGTTGTGAGTGGTGGTGGTGGTGGTTGGGAAGGCTGACGAAATTTGTGTTTGCTGCGAATTTGATGACAGAATTTGGTGGTGGTGGTGGGAAGGGTTGACGAAATTTGGTGGTGGTGGTGGTTCGTTGTTCACGCTTGCGAGCAGGCAAGCCGGTTTAGTCCGAGGCGGTGGCGGATTACTTCTGCGCGGTGGAGGAGGCGAGGAGGTTAGCAGGGGGACGGGCTTGAGAGATGAATTTTCCATTGAAGGGACGGGATTACTTTTTGATGATGCAGACGCCGGTGGTGGTGGTGGCGGCGGCGGCGGGTTGGGGGAGGGAAGAGGGCGGCGAAGGGACGGCGCCGGTGGTGCTGGCAGGGGAGGCGGCTGTGAGTTGGGGGAAGAGGGATAAGGGTTTGAGGAAGATGATGATGATTTGGAAATTTTTTAATTTTATTTTTTTGCCACATGTAAAAATTATGTTTATGTGTCAATTCCGGCTGCCACCTCGTCGATTCCGACTGCCACAGTGGCATTTCCGGCGCCGGCGTAAGAAAAAACCGGTCGCCGGATAAATTCCAGACAAAAACTAAAGGTTAGGTATTTAAAAGAAGAAAAATAAAAAAAGGTGCAAAAACCAATTCCGTGTAAACGTTAGGGATTTACAGGCAATTACCCCTTAAATATATTATAATTTTATTTTAGCTAAGACTCGATTTTTTAAAAAAATAAATAAATTAATTAATGAATTAATAATTAAAATATATAGTATATATATATTAAATAATTTATTAAATAATTTTCGGTTATTTCGGTTAACCCGTTTCGGTTATTGGGTTAACCGATACCCGGAATTTTTCTAAAAATGATACCCGAAACCGAACAGATAACCAAAAAATTCGGTTATTGGATACCCAAATCCAGAAATTTCGATTCGGTTAACGAATTATCCAAAACCCGATAACCAATTAGACAGTCCTAGTGGCAAGAATCGAGAGGTGAACTTACAACAAAAATTCAATTGGATTGGAATGAATTAGGGAAGTTGTGCGATGAACACAAAGTTAGAGGGGCGACAACGATATGAGCCGGTGGAAGAGAGAGAGAGAGAGAACCACAAAAAAAATGGGTTAAGTATCAAATAAGCCCCTAACGTAGAGACCCTTATCACTTCTGGCACCCTATGGCCAGAGGTGTGTCAACTAAATCCCTGAAGTACCTAATTTCCTCCAATTAAGCCCTCAGACTTAATGGAGAGTGAACACCGTTAATTATTTTTATTTTTTTATTTTGTTGGTAGTGGGACCCACACCTTCTTCTTCACCAAACTCGTCGGAAACACGCCGAACAAATTCAGGACATTCACTGTCGAAAAGGGAATCGTTGGGGAAATCATCATTGGGTCAGAACTTTGTATATGGATCTACGGCTGGAAAAAAAAAAAGGAAGGGTGTCGCTCAAGGGTATAATCCGATTTGAGTTCTAGAAAAGAATGGGGGATTTATTTTTTCCAATCGAAAAATTTGACCGGTAATTCTCAAAAAGAAATCGAAGAACTTTGGGCGTCACAAGATCATCTTCGTCGGTTCTATCTTGGAAGTCTGGGAGGTAAATCAGGGGAGCTAAAATCCATACTCATCGAATCTCTTGGCACATAGGAAATGGCACCTCACAGGTCCACATAAAGAAAGAATTTACAAAAGGGGAAAGAAGCCAAATTTGTACAAAAGATGTGGTCCCACCACCAACAAAATAAAAAAAATAAAAATAGATAACGGTGTTAACTCTCCTTCAGGGGCTTAGTTGACACATCCCTGATCATACGGTGCCAGAAGTGAAAAGGGCCTCTACGTTAGGGCTTATTTGATACTTAACTCCCCCCAAAAAAAGTTTAACAGTGTTTAACAACTGTTAACCACAGGGGGTAATCTGCAGCCTTATTTCGGGAGTTCAGGGAGGTTAACGCGCCTTGATCGAGTATGGGTGGTAAACGCTCTAGGGGGCGTAGTTCAGTGGGCAATATGCACATTTACCCAAAACAAAATAAGTCAAAATTTGTGTATTTTTTGATAATTTTCAAAGTTCGTAGGAAAAATTAAATAGATCCAAAGTTTGTGTATTTAGACGTCAATAATCCTTTATTTATTTATTTATTTGAGAGGATAATTGAAAAATATGTTTTGTTTTTAGGCGAATTGGAAAATAGTATGTTAGATGAACGCATTAGTAGTATTTGCAGTATTGAAATGGCAGGAGGTGCATTAAGAGTCCTTTTATAACCTGAAGCAAAAAAAAGAGAGTATTTTTATAACCTTTTTTTGTGCATTAAAGTGTATTTTTATAACCTTTTTCTTCTTACCCAAAAAAAAGAATTCCTTTTTCTTCGGCCAGAAACACATGATGTGCCTCAAACTAACGCTGTCCATGGCAGGAGGTGTCTGTATCTTGGGCAATGCTGAATTAGAATTTTATCATGGGCAATGCGATTAGAGCTTTTTGCTTAATATAAGTAGCCTTTTGATGTAGCTACTTTTATTTATGTTAAATGATTTATTATACTACAATAATGAACAATGAACATTTATTATATAGTCCGATGATGCAAGAGACATCCACATGACTACATCTAGTGAATTTATAATTAATTAAACTCATGGTGCTCATGTTGAAAGCAATTTGATAAAAAAAAATAAATAAATAAAAATAGCTCAACATTTTAAAGACAAGTCATATATTATCAATAAAACAAATATATAACAAATCAGATACAAAATTATCACAATACAACATGTCCTATCTATTCATATAGTCATTCATATTCACAATCAATATGATAACTTGAATAAAATGCCAAGAATCTGAATCCATACTTGATTCAAGCAGTTTGCAAAAGCCATCAAGAACAATAATAAGCACATTTTGCTGATCACTAGTATAATAAGGAATACATGAATTAACTTTCACTTAAATGTATAAAATAAAATAAAAATTGAAAAATCTTGCGGAATATCCACATTAGTACAGAATACCAGAAAAAGAATGCCAAAGAAGATCAATGAGCAAGTAGCTGTTACTGGGATTCATATTCTCGTGGAGATAATTTAGCCACAATATAGGCCAAATCCAGAAAGAAATTTTCCCCGGTAACAAATTCCTCAACCATTTTACCAACTCTCTCTCTTTACCTTAATGTTTTACTGTATTTAGCTACTATACTAAAGTTCTTCTTTTGGAGTGCCCATCTGACTTAATAGAATTGCTATGTCCATCCCTTGTACCATTGTAGGTATTGCTGTATCATATGGGCAGACCTTAGAAAACCCTTCCTTCCCTGATTTATGGACATTCTTTATGCACTTTTTGAACTCCTCGTGGCATCGAATGTTGATCATACCTGATTATGATTGATGGATGAATTCGGAGACAATTTTTAAGCAAAATATAAACATCTATTGACTAACAAACAAACAAACACACAAACAAAACTCATCTCTGTGACAAGTTTTATGTGGACAGCATGATGAGAATTTTACTCTACCTCACCAGGGGCATTTCAGTTAAGTAGCTAACTATGTAAAGTTAGATCAATTTGAAAATGCAAAAAGTGAAAATCAAATCACACTGAAGTTGCTATAATGCTTCAGGTGCGCGAACAATTTGGTGCCAAGAATTACCTCTAGTTAAAGAATGCAGCATTAGTTAAGCTCACTCTCCATTTCTTACAATGAACAATCCATTATTCACAGACATTTTAGGTCATATTGCAAAGTCATTAAGGTTATAATAGGAGCTGATGTTGATGTTAATGTTATGAGCTGGACTAGCAGAGGACAGAAAATACATCTTGCAGATGTGCACCAAAGAGGATCGGTCTTTCATCAAAAGAGTGGCTCCATTGAAGTAATCAAATTCTTTGTGATCATAACCAATTTCATGGCATCGTTGTAATCCTGATGTCTGCGTGAGACATCAACGCCATGAGCTCTATATTTGACATGCTGTAGAGAATGTTATTGATGATCCCAGATATGAAATTAAATTTCTCAGGTAGCCCTAAACTTGTTAGATAGTACATCCCTAGCAGGACTCAAAATTGGCATAATCAAGAACCATACACCTTTTGGATTCATCAGTGCTTCATGAGTGATAGTGGCTTGATCAATAAAGGAAATGACAGAAGGAGAGAAGGAACCACAGACAACATGGATATGAGTTGATCATTGATAAATCCAAAAGGTGGAAGCTGGATTCTAGGGAGGAGATTTATATTAATTGTGATGGTGGATAGAGCTAGGTATCATCATTGTAACTAAGAAGAAGGGAGCATACAATTACATTTCCTTTTGATGCATAAGTGGAACTGTGGAGGTAAGTTTGAGAGAAACTAGAGTAGAAACAATTCTCGTGAGAGGCAATTAGTTTGCATGATAATGGAGATTTTATTGAGCCAATGATTTTGCTAATCATAACATGGCTTTCACCGAAAAATAAAACCAAAGATTCTCATACCATGTGCAAGGATGATTTAAATAAGATAAAATAGGCCAAGTCCATGGATCTTATTTGATAGAAACTTCAGTCAGGACAAAATCTCAACTATTTCAAACAAGCAAGACTACACAAGGAAGGAACAAAATTGAATTTAGCCAACTGAAGTATTTATAGACAAACCAGTGAAGTTGGGTTCTATCAAGCAACAACCCAACTGAACTGAGTTAAGATAAACTCAGCAGCACAGTGAAAAGCATAAGGTTTTTGAGTACAGTTTAGCCAACTGACGTAGTTATAGACAAACCAGTCGAGTTGGGTTAATCAAGAAACAACCAAATTGAACTGAGTTAAGATAGACTCAGCAGAACAGTGAAAAGCATATGGTTTTAGTTTATAGACAAATAATAAGAAAAAACATGTTCCCAAATGGAGCCAATTGTTTACCACAAAGTTCTCTCGTGTGATTTGGAATTTAAAATTCTTATGGATAGAAACAGGGGCTATTAAGAAACATCTTTTGACTGATCAGTAAGGTAACCAGACCACTAAGATAAATATGTGGCACAGGATATACAAAATACATGAAGCTACATGTAAGTTGGTAAGATAGTACATATTAAAATAAACTCGAGAGAATTAATTTAGATGGATGGGGATTTCATTAGACAAGAAAATGTTCCAAAAGCAACAGAAATCATCAGCCTAGTAGTATAGGGCAAATTAGGATGAAGATAATGTCCTAAAATGCTAAAACTACATAATATTTAGTAATTTACAAGGATTTGACTGTTGATGGACGATGGTATGACTTTACATAAGAACCTTGACAAAGGCAAGGCGAAGAAGGATCATTACAATCTCATATGATTATGCAATTATTCGTCAAGTTTAGTTGAATTCATGTCGAGGAATGCCTAAAGATTACTAGATACAAAATTCCAAATATCCAATATTTATTATCAAGCAAACAACTCTAGAAGAGAAAGCAGTATTCCACTAGCACAAACATCCACAATGTTCGTTCCACTCTCAAATATCATGTTTTGAATTTTGATTATCACAAGCACATAGTTTAAGTTTATCTGTTTTGAATTACTCCGCAACCATTTCCAGCATCAGTTTGACAGCTATGCTTTTGCATGGCCACAGTGCCGATCAGAGATCTGGTCCCCAATCAAGCAAAATGTTTTGAAGTAAAATTTCAACATCCATTCTCTTCAATATACCCATAAAATGCTGAAGCACAATTATCGCTATAAATGAAATGACATATATGTCACTGTTATTCTAGTGCATAGAACTTTATATTCCAGGCCACCATAATCAACTTACAACTACAGTATGCTTATAATACAGATAATCAGATAACATAGACAGATAAAAGAAAAGGTTCAAAGAGTAACTTTTTCTCAAACAAAAGAAGGTAGAAGGCATTGAATCGGACAGACAAAGACATGCTCATTCATATCAAGTAATCGCTCTCCTATTCATATGGTTTTGACTTTTGAGATTCAGTTACATAATCCGCATAATAAGATTAGCAGTCAAGTAATTACCATTTATGCCGACACAGTCATCGTGAATTTGGCAACAAGCATCCACATCATCACATGGTTTCTCCCCCGGACATCCGGTCCATCCTACTCCGCAGTACTTCCCATACCTAATCCCAATCGCTAAAGCACACATTTCAGAAGGAAGAAATAAAAACATAACTGAATCACGAATAATCGTCAAACGATATCGACGAAACACTTACTGTCACAATTCTCCGCCACACAGGTTGTGCTGCACCTGACCTGTTATCCACATTTAACAAATCAAGGAACACAAAAAGTAGAAATCCGGAAGCTGACATGGAATAGCGAACGAATACCTGAGAATCATTGGTGGATTCAGCAATAAGAACGGAGAATATTAGCAATGCGGCGGTCCGATGTAGAAATGCGGCGGGTCGCGGCAGCATTCTCTCACAGAAATGGTATGCAGCAGAGCAGAGCTGTGGGTTTGTTGGGTTGAATGTATAGTCTCTTGGCTTTGTTGTGTTTCAGTTAAAGAAAATGAGGTTGTGCATTTTGGTATAATTGTAGGCAGGGAAGAAGCGAACTGAATGACGAAAATAGCCCTCCTAAAGGTTTGGAATCTGCGTGGCCTCTGCTGTGCCATTGGTCAGCCGGCTTTTCCGCATCATCATTTGTCACTGCGATGTGGGGCAAATTCGGAAGATTATTTGGGTCAGCTCCATTAAAACTATATACTACAACTCATTATTGAGACTCCGAATATTCAAGTAAATTAATTTACAAAATTGTCATATGAGCATAGGGCTGTGAAATGGAAATTAATGACGTACTTAGCCTAATGTAACAAAATCCGAATAAATTACTCCCATGACTTCAGCTTTTATTTTATTGATTTTTTTTAGTTTCATTAATCTTCAATTTAGAACACGAAAATGATGCCATAATTAGGTGGACAACTAAACAAATAGAGTTGCAATTGCTTATTGGATATTCCTGTAATAATAGGTCAACCTGAAGAAATTTAGGATATAATTTTCCATGTGATTCCACTGCAGATGTTGCCCCTATCGAATAGAAACAGAAGGGACCAAACCATAATTTGTCCGGTTTAATTGCCCTTTTCTCTCTCATGATTAATTAATTACAATATACTTTATCACCCCTTTAAAATTACAATTAATCTGTGCATATATAATACCCTTCAAAATTTCACTAAATAGGTTGAGTTATTTTTAGACAGATTCAAGCGTTAATTATCTGATTCAAAGGCTAATTTACCCTTCCTACTCTTGGGCAAATAT
>NW_026651556.1:15000-52500 GCF_028751815.1 Salvia miltiorrhiza
ATATATATATACCAAAACAGACTAATTGAAACTTATAAGAAATAATTGAAAAAAGTGCCGATTCCTATAACTTGTGAAAGAAAACTACTAGAATTTGAAGGCTTATTATTTAGAGAAAATTAGTAAAACCTTACTGCTAACCTTACGTGAAGAAAAGCAAAAATAAAGAGGAGAAGGAAAATCAATACCGATTGAAAGTATTCGAGAGAAGAAACAGGCTGACAGAATTTGCGTGTATATGTGTATATGTGATTTAGGGTATAATAATTGCCTCTATTTATACTAGTCTTTAAAGAGTTCTAATTCTAATAGGAAACAAAAAATAATACTAATAATAATAATAATAACAATAGTCTAGATAAAATTAATGGTGCACATCTATATGTATCATGTAATTATTAAAAAAAAATAAGTTATACAAGAAAATACTATTAATTAAACTTATAAAATAAATCTAAATTATCGGGGTGTTACATTAGTACTATATTATAAATTATAGAATATAGTGCACAAAATAATTAGATACATAGAATTATAGAAAAAATGAATATGACTATAAAATAGTACAATTTCGATAAATATGTCACTGTAGAATATATATTAGTTCTAGCATTTGCACCCCGTGTAATGCACGGGAAACTATTTTATAATTTTATATTTATATAAAATGAATTTTAACTGAATATATTTGAATTAAATATTAAAGAAATAAAAAAAATAAAGAAGAATTTACAATTAAAAAAATTAATTTTACGAAAGGCAAAAAAAGTTAAAAAATTAAAACAAAAATAAAAAAAAATTAAAAATATATATATATTCAAAAAAAGATGAGAGATGAGAGAGAAATTTATAAAACTTTTATATTTAAACAAATTTAATTTTTACATTTTAAATCAAATATTTTCATAAAAATAAATAATATTAAAGCTCTTATCGTGATCTTTAATTTGATATGCATATTTAATATTTTATAATTAATAAAATTTCACAATTTTGGAAAGAAATGTAACAACAAATAAGAAGTTAAAGAAAATAAAAATAAAAAGAAAAATATATAGTTTAAACATAAACCTTCAATTTTATTATAACTACAAAATTGCCACTCAATTTTGAAATTGATTTTAAATTGAAAACTCCCTTTTTAATATAGTATAGATATATTAAATTTATAATTTTAGACTAAAGGGTATGAAAGCATAAGAAATTAATCAAAAGTCTTAACACAAAAACTCCTGTGAAACCGGTTTCACCGTGAAACTGGCTTCACAATGACATTACTTTAACATAGAATGACACTTTATCATTTTAAAGTGCCATTTGTATGTTGAAATAGTGTCATTGTGAAGCCGATTTCACAGGAGACCACCTAATTACTAGTGTTACCATAAGAAACCAAACTATATTACATAACGTAATAATAATTCATCATATTAAGTCTACCAAATATAAATTGTGATAAATTTTCTCTATCAAATTAATTGCGATATAATACTGTATTTTTTATTCAAAAAAATATAGTTTACAAAAAATGCTAAATAAACATATTTCAAATAGATCAATATTATTATATGGGAGTCAAATTACTGAAATATTGTAATTAATTAAATTAATTTATGGAGATAGGTCAATAACAAACAATGAATATTCTTTGATATATGGGAATTTAAATTGATAAATATCACATACTATGTAATTGGATGTTTGAAAGATAGAATTAAGTTGGAATTTTTTCTTTAAGTATAGAATATAAAACTAAGTTAAAATATGGAGTAAAATTTAGTGGGTTAAACTGGCGTAGTTTGTTAGATTAATTTAATTATGGGAAAGAAATGTTTAATCATTAGGGAAAGATATTGAATTGGACTTTTGACATTTGAATTTATTTCTA
Organism: Salvia miltiorrhiza; assembly: GCF_028751815.1. Lineage (NCBI taxonomy): Eukaryota > Viridiplantae > Streptophyta > Magnoliopsida > Lamiales > Lamiaceae > Salvia > Salvia miltiorrhiza. The sequence continues at coordinate 16,889 of NW_026651556.1, forward strand.
TTTTTGATAATCTAATCTTATTTCTCGCCTAAGGCTATAAATGTAAAATACCAATTCACTTAATCCACATTAATGTTGTCTTAGTAACTAATTATGCAAAATTACTAAAATATCCTGTTATGTACATACATAATTGCCCTTTTCTCTCTCATGATTAATTAATTACAATATACTTTTATCCGCCCTTTAAAATTATACTACATTTCTTAAATTTTTGGGATATATGCACTTTTATTTTTTAACACTACCACATACATAATTTAACAATTTTAAGAAAATTTTATCCTTATGTCACTATGTATTGTGTATACGTTATACCATTGGAATTAAATTAATGATTTCAATATGAATTTCAGACGTTTCACGTCAACGCGACGTTTAAGACAAAAGTTGAAGTCAGCGGAATTGATTTCTCAAGAGATGAAGCAATTACTACTGCAACCCACGATTTCTAGACCAAAACCAAAAATAGGTTTGCTGAGAATTGTGTGCCAAATTATACGTTTCGTCTCTCTTGTCAACACAAGCAGAGCTAGTTAGCTACCCTTAAAATTGGAATAATAATGGAGGCAATATAGAGAGCAGAGGTAATTATGAAGGCAACACCAAAAATTTTATAAGGAGCTACATCATCAGAGTAACAGTATCATCTAAACAAAAATAGAAATATTGCGAAGTTCAAAACCACTCCACGGAGAGAAAATTCAAATACTGATGTACTGATTATTGAGGCCTTCAATTTTAATACTGATTAATCAGCTTCCGAAACTCTCTTTGAAATCAAAAACTTCCACGATGAAAATCTGCCTGACCATGAGTACGCGAATCGTTCCAACAATTATTACCCAATTTGTTTTCAGGGATAGTAGCCGGTAAATGTGAATCCCCTTCCAACAATTTCACCGGCACAGAACCATGCAAAGCATTCGAGCCCAAACAGAGCAGCGATTCCAACATCCTCAACCTTCAGATCCTGCCTGTGCTTCCACATATTCTTCGCGTAGTCAATTTCCTTCCAGAAGGTCTCCGTGCGACCGGGAATGCTGCAATTAATGTAACAAAGTAAATTAAGACAAAGCACGGAGATCTTACAGAATACAAAGATGCAGCTTGACATCATTCAACTTGATAAACTATAGCTCAAACTCACTGAGTGGCAATTAAGGCAGGCTATATAGCAGCACATAAAAAAAATTAGACCTTCAAAACTATGCCAAGGAAAACAAAAAATGTATTCAAATTCCTATAACATCAAATCTAGACACATCAGAAGATTCAACAAATATGTAGACAATATGTTCACCCAGAATAGAGAGAGAATCACACAAATGAGGTGGGCCTGAATCATAGAAGCAATCCAGAGAAACCATCAAACAGTGTGCATCATCATATAGCTTTATGATCTGTCTCAAGTATTTATCTTGAGAATGGTAGAGCTGCATATTATTGATATTAATCAATTGCATTGATGACTAGTTCAAGCATTACAGAATGGTGAATAGGAACTCATGGGACACAGGAAGACAAAAAGTAACCTGGCAAGACGAGTGTAGAACAGCTGCTTGGATAACTCACTACATGTTTCCACGGTTGCTGGTTCTTTTACATATTGCTTGTTTTGCTCCATTAACTGCTTATAGTAGGCACTTCCATGCTTGGTCACATATTGAGTGGTTTGGCAAGCCTTGCTTTGCAATTGCTGTAGTCTTGCTGCCATTTAACCCAATGTAAATTCTGTACAACAAACAAAATGATAGTGGTCAAATAATATAAATGGCCAGGGGAGCTTCTTAAACTGGACATAGACTGCTAACCAATAGATCCCATTTTTACCATTTTCATCTTGTATACAAGATTTTGTGCTGCCACTACCAATTCTCATGTTTAAGGTGTTGCCAAGAACAACAAAAGTTTCATTTAGAGTTGAGGGTCTTCTAGAGATGACAGTTAACAGAGCACACTTGTGAACATGTACAAAGATGTTTAAGTAGCACCAAACTCTTCTGTCTTTTGCCTAATTAAAATCTGAATTTCTCAGCTTAGCTTCACATATCCACCACTTCCCATCTTTATTTAGCTAATATAAGGTGGATGATTATCCAACCAAAAAAGAAAGCAAAGCTTTTCAATCATTTGTTTGAGAATGTCCATACATAAGGTGAAAATCAACAGAAGCAAATAGAAACAAAAAGGACAGCTAAACCACTCACTACCTAAACTACCCAAACCAATAGATAGGAAGGCATTTTAGCATAACAATGTATGTGACTATTACAAATCGATCAAGATACAACTACGAGAAATACAAGTACCCAAAACAAAAATTATATATTAAAAGCAACCAAAGCACCAACGCAGCAAGTAGCACATGATTACTCTTTTCCACTGGCTGCATATTATGAACAACTTGTCCATAACAAGGCAAATAGTTCCACAGTAAATTCAATGACCTCAGTATACCATTTGAAGCAAATTTTTCGAGCACTGATTGTAAATTTGCAAAAGGAGACCAAATTTAGAATAAAACCACCTATGAACTCAAACCAAAATTATATTCACTTCACTTAAAAATAATACATCCTTCACGATAATGCACATGAAAAATAAAAGGATAAAAAACTAGAAATTCTGTTTACCAAGCGAAAATACGCAATGCTATTGAGCACACACTAATTTTCACGAAAACACTAGAAAAAAGGCTGATAGGGAAAAAAAAAAAGGACCTTGGTAGTTCCCTTTCGCGCTGTAATTCCAGTTAATGGTTAGCGAATAGAATTAGGTTTCCATGTTTAGGTACATTTCACAAACTTCCTTCCCTAGGTAAGTCCATCCTAAATAAATAGATTGAAAAAACAAAATCGCGACATCTGTATATGGATCAGAGCAAATCATCATATTTGCACATCCAGGCAGTGTTAAACCCTAAAACCAGACGATGCAAATCATAGATCTGAGACGTACGCCTAAAACCCTAGAAGGAAAAATGGCGACGAAAGTAAAGACGATTAACAACTCGATTCACAATCAAGAGAGATAAAATATTTCAGAATCATCAGATAATTCACCTTCCGATCAGAAATTGAAGAGGCGAGCTCCGGTTTCACAGACTCGCCGATAAGCTCTTGTAGCGAGAGAAAGGGGAAGTGAGGTCTGAGGTAGCTATTCAAGAGAAAAGTCTACTTAAAAAATAATCACCGTATATTTTAACTGCTTGAGTGGAACCGATTAATACTACTCCCTTTGCTAATTACTGATTCAGCTTGTTGGAAAAGAAATCTCGCTTTGGGCTTGGGCTTTTTTCGGGCCCAGTTAGGTAGAGAGCACGTTAGACGCCTGCGGTTAGTTTGCTTGCGACGAAATTTATGCTGAGTCTTTTTTTCTTTTTTTTGACAATTAACAAATTTACATAAGTTTTACTCTCTCTCTTTACTACTTTTTTTTATCGATCAAATTGGAACGAGTGAGCGGTGTTCGAGCTCTGTCACTTCAATGTTGCAAGGTTAAACTTCAGAGATTTTAAGGGGTGATAATCAAATAATGCACATCTAAACTATTTATATGCAAAATCTTAGCGATGCAGATACTTCTTATAATTCTAAAATAAAAATCTTAGTAACGCTTCAGACTTTGAAGAATTGTTCGACTTTTAACATAAAATATACTCCCTCCGTCCGTCAAAATTATTCTATTTTGGCTGGGCACGGAGTTTAATAAAATTGGAGATGATGTTGATGTAGTGGAGAAAGGGTCCCACCATTTTATGAAATGTGTGGTTGAGATTGAATTTAGGGTGGGTTTTTTGTAAATAAAGAGTGTTTGTAAGGATAAAATATAAAGGTGGATGGTGGGACCATGACTTAAAAAGGAAAGTGGAATACTTTTTGCGGACGCCAAATATAGTAATTGTGGAATACTTTTGACGGACGGAGGGAGTACAACGTTATTCCTTACAGGAGTAGTGAAAAATATGAGCTTTAATTTGTTTAGCAAGATGACATGGCAACTATTCCGTCCGTCCTAACTAATTTAATTAATAATTATTTTGAGTCTTCTTAACTAAATTGATCAATTATTTAAAATGAAATGATTTTTTTCACTTTATTCATTCTATTATCAAACGCACTTTAACAATTAACTTTTTAAAACTATCTGTAAAAGCTCTGCAAATGATGACTTAGTCGTCGACTCTTCCTACAGTTTCTATTTCTTCTCCACTCGATCCCTCTCCGAGATCTGAATCTCAACATTAACTAATATTTTTATATGTATGCTTGGCTTATCAAATTTCAGTGTATTCTTACTTAAACCTATTCATTTCCATGCATTTGTCCAAAACGACTTTGTTATTTTTGTACTAATTTTTAAGTGGGCTGCCCACGGTTATGATTTCTAGTTTCTACCAGGATGGAAACATGTTTATATTCATAGAAACATGGAAACACTATGTACTATACATCATAGAAAAATTATACATTTTCAGTAAATAAAAAATGAAATATAAAATATATATATATAAATTATACAATTATAATATATTATTATTATTATTATTATTATTATTATTATTATTATTATACGAATTAAATAATGGGTTAATAGCCAGAAAATTATGGAATTTTTTTCATTTTCTAGCTAGTTTATATCACGGCCCTCTAGTTTGACTTTTAAATACATAAATTTATAAGTCGATTGCAATTATCCCACGGCGAAGGACTCCGATGAAATCGAAACTAATGTGACAAGTACGTGTGGCAAAATTAGAATCGATGTGTCAATTTTTTAGACAAAACATTTATATGTATATATAGTATACATGTAAAATCTTAGTAACGCTATTTGGACTTTGAGGGGTTCGACTTTTAACACAAAATATACAACGTTATTCCTTCAAGGAGTATTGAAAAATGTGGTCTTTAATTTGTTTAGCAAGATGGCAACTAGTAATACGTAAAAAATTCAATTCCAATTTCCACATAATCTTATTTTTATATGAATTTCCCTTTACTACCATTCAGTGGCGGATCCAGGATTTGTAATTTGGGGTACTAAATCTATATGATGTCTTAAAATATTTGCATGGGGTTCGAGGGCGGGAGCACCCGAACTAATTTTTTTAAACATTCTGTACAATTTATTTTTATATTCATGTATAATCTTAGTGAACATAGAATTAGAATCGATCACTTAATAAATAATTGTTCACAGTTCTATTCATTCAACGACAAGTCGACAAGTACATTGAAAGCATATAAAGACCTACTTCTACATTTAAAAAAAAAATTATTTCATCTTCTAAAAGTATAAACTAATTCATTATTAATAATTCATAATTTTACTTTGACTCGATCATTGACTCAAATTCAACACTAAAAATTAACTAAGAAATAAAAATGAGTCAAAAATAACAAAAATTTAAGAAACTAATAATAAAATATTAAATAATTAACATGAATATAGAATATATTATATTTGTTCTTTTATATATATATATATATTAAAAAGATATAAGAAATTTGGGGGTACAGTTGTACCCCTTGCACCAATGTGGCTCCGCCACTGCTACCATTGATGTTAGTAGAGTAGAGTATGTTCCCGTTTAAATGAATTTCAAGATTTTGATAGATGGTAAGATGTTGAATGAGTCGAGTTGTACGTGATTTTATTCTGGAAATTTATTTTCAAAATACAGTACACCAACACATGTCAATACAGATTAAAAGAAAGAGCGAAAGAAAAAAGAATCATAATCTTGTTTTTTTGTGATAAAATTGATAATTAGGTTGTTAAATATCTTCAAATGTTTTGTTGTTAATTCATGCCGGCTAAAGAAAATCTTAAAATTGGCCCATATCAATATCAGCCGCAAATTCTAGGAGGCATAAATTAGTCATGACATTAGATACTTAATTCTATACTTTCTCTCTGCTTTTAAAGGTTTAGGTTTCATTTTTTTTTCTCTTTTTATAAAATCGTTATTTAATTAGTAGTTAATACTAGCTTAGCTTTATGTAAAGAGACCAAATCGAACCGATCAAAATTGGAGTTTCAATACAAAATGCTGAAAAATAATGAAAAAGTTGAAAAGAAAAAATTAGGAAAGAAATTTGCAGACAATGGCTTCCAAGAGAAGTGTTGTCAAGCTATGACCAGCTTAACAGGCTTGCTATTTAAATATTGAATTTAGTTGGTTGATTTTTTTTATTGAATTTAATTATTGAATTAATGAGGTTTGGTCATTGTAATAAATATTCGACTTAGTAAACTTTGTTTTTAGGATCAATAGTTTATTTCTGATCAACAATCTAACTTTTTCTTTTTTTTGATAAATTAACAGTATTAAATAAAAAAATTTAAAGACCGCACTATAGAGAGCTCGAACCCAAAACTTTTGGCCTTAGGCATTAACCTCTTACCGTTTGGCTAACACACGCACACCTAACTTCGTAATTTATGAGTCTCAGTAAATGAGGCTTGGTCACTGTAAATAAATCTTCGACCCAGTAATTTTTATTTTTATTTTGTGAAAATAAAGTCAAGCTTCATAAATTGATCATTTATTTTGAACATAATAATTAAAATTTAGAGTTATTTCTGGCATGGGAAAAGACTATATATGTACCATTTATAGATTACTATCATTCGTGCGATGCACAGTGAAATTGAAATTAAATGATATGTTTAAATAAATAAATATAAATATTAAACAGAAACAAAATATAATAAATGAAAAATATGGTTTAAAAATAAAATACTAATTACTCAATAAAATTTTGAATTTAAAAACGTAATTTTCAATTATATATAAAGTGTAATGATAATTATAGTTATTAAATTATTTTGTAATGAAAATTAATATTACACATTATTATTATAGAGTATTTCACATAATAATAATAATAAATAAATAAACATTTTCATACACAAACATAAATAAAAAGTTCTAAAATTTTAACAAAGAATAAGAAAATAAAATATTTTAAAATTTTAATAATCTATTCGTTTTAAATTCATTTTTGATAATTTTTTCTGATGAACTTAAACTTAAGAAGTTAAGATGCATAGTATTTTTTTTTATAAATTAAATTTGACAATATTTAGAAAAGAATTAAAATTATAAAAAGAAACGAGAAAAAAATAGTAAAAAAATTGATGGGAAAAGAGAGAGAAAAAATGGAGGGACTTTTTTATATATGGATAAAGGGTATATATAGGTAAACTGTAAATGAAAGCAATCAGCATGAATTAATTATTAATTAGTGATAATACATAATGAATGACTAGTTTGCCCCATTGGGTACGTACAACAAATTGCATATTTGATAATGCCTCGGACTAATTTTGACTTACAACAAAGTCTCACATAAACTCCTGTAATTACTAATTATTACACATTTACACGAAAAAATATGGTGAGAGGCTTTGAAGCAATGGAAGAATGGAAACATATCTCTATATTTTATTAGTTCGCAAAGTCAGTTAGCACTAGTGTGTAACCCGTCGAATTTCGACGGGTATTATTTACTGTTATAATTTATATAAAAAAACGTAGAAATTATTTCATAATATATTTATAAATTATGAAGATTATTTGATGTTATAGTTTATAAATAAAAAGTTCACTTCCCTTTCATAATATATTTATAAATGATGAATATTATTCAATAAAATAAGTGTTAACATGACATAGGTCTACATTACATGTCAAACTAAAATGAACAAATAAATTAAAGAGGACACCCGCTACCCATTGGATACCCCCACCCACTACCCGTCGGATACCCGTCGATGCTTGAGAGGTAGGAGCGTTGCTGCTTCTCGGCGTCGACATCCTACAATCAACCACGCAACAAATGCAATAAATCACCCAACAAATAAATTACCACGAAACTGCAACAAATTTTAAAGAAAATTTCAACTTATTGTACACTACTATTTGCCATCCATATCCGCTACCCGTCGGATACTCGCCACCCGTCGGATACCCGTCGAGACTTGAGAGGTAGGGGCGCTGTTGCTTCTCGGCGTTGACATGGCAAAACAATCAATAATAGTGTCATAAGGAAAAGCTAAAGCAACATAGTGTATAATGCACATAATTTGGATGGCAAGGCGGATCTTAGCTAAAATGTAAATGTTCACTTAATTCCTCTTCTTTCCCTCATCTTTTGTAACCCTCGTGGAAATAGAACAAATCAAAAGAGCTACTCTTTTACTCAAAAAATCAAAATCTCATGCAAAGGAACTTCAAAAGTAATCGAACAACAATATATTGAGCAATACCGCACATAGTGTACTAATTAATTTCAAAACATTTTCAATTTCAGCTTATGAATTCAAAAAACAGCACATAAATTATCCATCCAAGAAATGCAGTCTACTAAACCTCAACTAATAAACAAAAACACAAACGAAAAATCACAAATAGAAATGAGTGATCAGTTAACACCACAACACACATTAATTGAATTAAAAGTTCACTAAATCAAGGACCGATGTCATTTACAATCCAACAAAAAAATCACACAATAAGCATGATCAATAAAGGTGGAACCTTTTCATATTTGACCAATATTTATAACACTAAGAATGGAAATATACAGTGACTTAGAGAAGGGGAGAGATTACCATTGCAAGCAGGGGCAAATAATAATATTAATCTTTTCTATTAGCGAAGATAATGAAGCAATGAACAAAGAAGAACAACCAACGCAACAAAAGAAGAAGAAAAAACATTATTAATTTAATAAGATTTGCTTAACAATTATAAAACAATCTAGCTATCATATTTTAATCATGATCCTCTGCTGCTAAAGATGTCTGCCATTTTTTTCGTAAGGTCTGTGTATCATCATCTTTATGAAATAAATCATGCATGCCCAAGTGCTTCACAAAAAGTACTACATCATAGAGGTCACCACGAGAACCATCAACCATGCATGCCCAAGTGCTAATAGCATCTTGATGAACTACATTAGGAACTATTGGACTCAGGGCAACACTCTTTAGACTTTGTGATTCTAGCCTATCATTTATTGAGAGAATTCAAAAGCAGGCGATGCAGGCGCAATGAGAAAAGTAGCAGCAAGATTAACCAGCCAAAATTCTCACTATTCATCGCATAGAATTGCTAAAGCTGTCATGCATAATTGATTCTGAAAGACAACTAACAGGAGAAGAGACTCATCCCAGCAGGAATAAAAATCATACCGTCAGTGCGTCACTAATGATGGAACTGGATTGAGAGGTACTTTGAATTCTTCGATGGTGAAGCTTGAACCTATATAACCAATCCATAAAATAAATACAAAAGAAAGAAACAACAACTAAATCTAACATACATTTGGGGAAGAAAATTCCAATCTGCAACACGAAGACAGCGTGGAGAAAAAAGAAAATTAAGCTTACTTTGAACCAGAACGAAGAGTGGAAGCCACAAAGCACCATCGGTTGGTTGTAAAACTCTTTATCATTTGAACTATTGAATTTATAGCTAAAATCTAAACCTTGAAGTTTCTATTGTTAAAATGTATCTAAAATTGGCTGATTAAATAAAGTTTCCATTGTTAAATTGTATCTAAAATTGACTGATTATTGATTGATAGGTAAATCATATAATTGTATAGTATAATTTTATTCTTCCAAAATTTATTCCTTTTAAAATTCACACTAATCATTCCATATTGACAATAGTCAAATATAATGTTTCCTAATAAAATACTTACCATAGCTAATCAAGAACCGTTCCGGAACCAAGTAATGTCCGGCGAGACACCCATTGACGGCGCTGGTGCTAGGCTCAGGGCAGCCATTGGCCGCGGCTGTGCCATGGCTGCGGTGGGGGAAATGAGAGCTGGTGTGGAGACGGAAGGGGTATAGATCGCGAAGGGTGCCGGGGCGGCGAGGCGCGGTGGCGGACGGCGGTGGAGGGGAAAGGGAGGAGGAAAAACGTGTCGGGGGAAGGTGGATGGAGCAGATCGTTCGCGACGTCTTAGTGACGGGGCAGATGGCAGTGGTGGTGGAGTTTGCAGCGAATTGCGAGGGGGGAAGAGAGGTGGCATATCGCGGCGGGGGAAGGTGGAGGGGGCAGATCGCTGGAGGCGGCTTGGTGATGGAGCAGACAACGGTGGTGGCGGTCGAAGCTAATGCCAGCGACGGTGGCGACGGGTTCTCAAGATTTGGAGTGAGACGGGGGTTTTGATTGTTGAATAATTTATGATATAATTCTAATTCGATTTGTAGGTAATTTGGATGGTAAATGTAAAATTAAAAAATATATATATTATATGTGGAATTATATTGCCACGTCAGCGATAGAGAATTGAGCTAGAAGCTCTAGAATTGTAGGGATTTTAAACCTTGAATTCTTAGATATGCCATGTAGGACCTCGAATTAAGGAGAGCGCAAGAATCCTTAATCGTATTATATATTGATTGCGAATGACGTGGATTGTTAAGAGGGGAAAAAATAAAACAAAAAAAACAAATATTTGGCCTTCTGCCGAATTGAATCAACTAATTTATTTTTAATTGGAAATTCCCTGGGTGGAAATTTTATGACAAGAAAGAGACTGCTTGAGAAAGTCAAAATAAATTATATAATATTATTCTAACACCAAAAAGTAAACTTATAATTACTCGAGTTTGGATTTGCTTCCAAAGAAAGATTTTTATGCAAAGAGTACTCTCCTTGATTTGGTCATTACTCATTAGCTTCTAGGATAGAAACGAGAAAAAAAAAACAAAACAAAAAACAAAAAACAAAAACCAAAAACAAAACTACAACAGCTTCTTCTCTTATATTCATTTTAACTGTGAATAGGCGAAAGTACCCACTCTTATAACTTGTCTTACAAAAGTACCCACCCAAGCCAAAGTCCAAAAAGTCAAAGCCGACATGCTTGGTTTTTTGTAAAAGCAGACCTGACATGCTTCGTTTTTTGTAAAATGTCTAACTCACGTCACTTTCACAAGTTAAAAATGTGATGAAGAGACAATAATTGCCCAACTCACGCCACTTTCACAATCTAATGTATATTGTATGTTTGAAAATTTATAAAAAAATTAGCTTACGTTTGCGTTATAAAAACATTAGTAAGAGGACTAAAAATTTCACTATTATGTATGTTATGCAACAAAAAAATATTCTGAAACCAATGGCATAACTAGCCACCGGAAATTCATAGCCGTGAACAGTAGCCGCCGGTCCAAAATATACACGGCTACTGGTCAGCGGCTATGAACTTCCGGCGGCTAATTACTCCATTTGTTTCATAATATTTTTTTGTTGCATAATATACATAATAGTGAATTTTTGAGCCCTCTTAGTAATATTATATTATAACACGTATACCTTAATTTAGAGTTTTTATTTAAATTTTTAATTTTATTTTTTTTATATTACAAGAAGTATACATTGATGTGAAATATGAGAGATACTGAATCTGCAAAAAATTGGATTATAGTGGGGTAATAATACTCACTTTATACATGATTTGATTGAATACAAAATAATACAGTAAACACATAAAATAATAGGCTATTTTTGAAGAAAACATTTGAAACTCCTGAAATGTAAACAAAAAGATATTTGAGCTCTAAAAAACAATTAGCCGCCAGAAATTCAAAGCCGGTCGTACTAGCCGTGTGAAATTTTTTACACACGGCTAGTGACATCGGCTACGATTTTGTGGCGGCTAATATTTTTTTTGGGACAAAAAAATCATTTTTAAGTAATACATATGGTTGTAAAAATTTTTACCTTGTTATGAATGTTTGAAAGTAACATATTTATCCCTTTTTTGTGTATTTCTATTTATTTGTTAATGTTTTAGTCAAAAAAGTACATGTCCACATGAAATAAGAGATAAGGTGACTGCACAAATTTGGATTGTAATGAGGCTTTAATGCTCACTTTCTGCATGCATTTGATTGCACATTGAATAATAGATTGAAGTGTACTGAATGAATGAACAATACATTTCACGTGAATTTGTACAAAGGACTCTAATATTAGTCTATAATAGGGCTGCATTTGTGAATGAGAAAACATAAATCCAAATACTCGTAGAAAGAGCATTCAGTTAAGAAATTGAGAAATTGAAACCCTCAAGATTTGAGAAGTGGTTTGTGCGATAGTTGGTGCAATTGGTGTTCAAATTCTACTTGAAGAGGTGATTTTCTCATATATTGTTTGTGTAATTAATAGTTTGAATGTTTTATGTTATATTTATGAGAATTTTTAAAGCGTTTATGCATATTTTAATACTACATTTTATGTGTTTTTATAGATGGAATTCGTTAGATACATATATGTGAGATACAACGGACTCGTCGATGGTATATACTATGTTGGTGGGGCTACAGAGGTCCTTCCCCTCGTCAACGAAACTATTGAGAGCCTGATGTGCAGCGTCAACAATATTATGAGGACGCATTCGTTGAGCTCGAGCTACCAATTGTATTATTTGGCGACCAATCTATTTGGTAGGGAGACGAAATGTGGCTTGGCCACAGACGATGACGTGGAAGCCTTGTTGGCAACTGCCGACTATCCCATGGTGTACGTTGAGCACTACAACGGTCCGATTGAAGAAGAAGCCTACATCCCTACTTTTGATTTTGCTGAACCTTCGGGACACGTAGATGAAGCACAATGCAGTCAGTATGAGACGCCGTATTATCATCATACGTCGTTTCATGGTGTCCAGAGCTCGCCTCCACGACAATATTTTACATGGGATGGACAACCGCTAGACGAATCTGCATGGAATCAAACCGAAAGGCTTAATGAAGTATGTGGGAGATTGAACAATGTGCGGACAGATGATGAACCTGAGCACGAAGCTGAAGGCTCGGTTGCATCAGGAGACGATGATGATTCTGAGGAAGATGACGAAGAATTTGACCCTGCGCTCGAGGTGGGCACTGCTTCTGATGCCTCTGAGGATTTATTAGACGACGATCTAATCGATTTCACGGAGACCGAGCGAGCAGGTTGGATCCGACAAAGTACAACACGCACTACAAGAAAACACGCGTTTAACGACCGAAATTAACGACCGAAATTTTCGGTCGTTAATTTTGCGGCCTTAACGACCGATTTACGACCATTTAACGACCGATTTTATTTTTTATTTATTTTTATTTTTTAACGACCGAAAATTCGGTCGCTAATTATTTTTTTAATATTTTAATATTTAATTTTTCTTAACGACTGAATTTTCGGTCGTAAAAATTATTTTTTTATATTTTAATTATTTTTTTAATTTTAACGACCGAAAATTTGGTCGTTAATATATATATTTTTTTATTAAAAAATTATTTTATTTAAACAAAATAATTTTTTTTAAAAAAAATTATTTTTTTTTTAATTTTTTTTTATTTTTTATTTTTTTAATATTTTTTAAATAAAAAAAATATTTTTTTTAATTATTTTTTTTAAAGACCGAATTTTTCGGTCGTTAAAATTATTTTTATTTATTTTTTATTTTTTATTTATTTTTTATTTATTTTAATTTTTTTATTTATTTATTTTATTTATTAACGACCGAATAATCGGTCGTTAATTTTATTTTTTCAATTTTAAAAATTTTAAATTTCGTTTTTATTTTTATTTATTTTTATTTTTTGATTATATATAAATATATATATATATATATTTAATTATTTTTTATTAATTTTCTATGTAATTATTATTTTCAAATTATAGAGAATATTTTGAAATGATTGTTATTTTCATAATATTATTCTATAAAAATAGATAATATTGATTATTAATAAAAATGCGATATTATTTGCAAATAATAATAAATTAATAGATTCATTATAATAAATTATTAGACTTATTATAATAAATTATTAGACTTATTATAATAAATTATTAGACTTATTAGATTTTCTAAATTATTAGATTCATTATTTTCAAAATATTAATAATTTTATTATTTGAAAATAATAAAATTATTTTTCAAATATTAATTTTATTAATATTGATTATTTGATTTAATATTGATTTTGTTGTATATTTGATTGTTATTTTTCATACTCATATTTTCTTTTCTTTTTTTAATTACGATAATATTAATTTTTTATTATTTTAAATTCGATCGTATATTTATCGTCAATGTTTCGTCGACACCACAAATCTTAGTTATTATCTCGACATATTATAAGGTTATGAATGATTAATGATATTTTATATTGAATTAGAGTTTAAATGAATTAATAGGTACTATATATATCAATAATACGAGTGTTCCCTATTGATGACTACTCGAAAAGAACTTCAAGGTTAAGCGTGCTTGACTTAGAGCACAAGTACCTACTGGGAAGTTCGTCAAATGGTATGCAATTAAGGTCAAAATACATTAGAAATACACTAAAAATACTTGTGGGATACAAAGATATAAAAAAAAAAAATTATTTTTAAAAAAAAAAAATATTTTTTTTATTAATTTTTAACGACCGAAAAAACGGTCGTTAAAACTCGGGCGACAATGCAAACAACGACCGAAAAAAACGGTTGTTAAATCGGTCGTTAAAAATATTAACGACCGATTTTTGGGTTTTAACGACCGAAATTTCGGTCGTTAGAGCCGCATTTTCTTGTAGTGACGTGACGGAGATCCGACAGCCGAGACCGGTGATCTAACTAATTGGTTAGTTCCCTTGATTCCAGTGGACACCTCGGCTTCGCTGGTTGCTCGCGAGAGTGACCCTTCTAGAGTTGATGATCTGCAGAAGAATTCTTTTTACAACAGCAAAGACGACCTGATCATTGCTGTTGGTTTGTGGAACATGAAGCGAGGCATTGAGACAAAAGTTGTCCGCTCAGATCCGGGACGAGTCTATTTCTCGTGCAAGCACTCTGACAACTGCAATTTCGATCTTCGTGCGTCTAGTCACGGGCGAGGGATGTGGAGAGTGCATAAGTTGAAAGAGCATTCATGCGAAGGGGACTTGCACACAGCTAAAAAAATCAAGGCGCACTCGAAGGTGGTTGCAGCGTTTGTGGCAAACAGAATACGCGATGATGGAGAGGTCATTAAGCCGAAATCCATCATGGCTGAGTTAGTACGCGATTTCGGCATCAAAATCAAATATGATGTCGCGCTGCGTGCAAGAAATCTCGGGATGGAGATGATATACGGTCGAGTTGATGATTCGTTCCTCCTGCTCCCAAGATATCTGTATGCCCTGAAGGAAGCTAATCCTGACACCTTATATGGTTTGGAAGTAGACATAGACTGCCGGTTCAAACATTTGTTTGTTGCTCTTGCGGCTTCCATCTCACCTTTCTACTTTCACCTTCGACCAGTGATTGTGGTTGACGGCACACACCTGAAGGGAAAAAATAGTGGCATTTTGTTTGTCACCGTGACAAAAGACGGAAACGAGGCAGTTTTTCCCTTGGCGATCGGTGTCGGTCCGATCGAGAATGATGAGTCGTGGAAGTGGTTTATGTCACATCTGAGAGGTGCTTGCGGCGAGCCCGATAACTTACTTATTGTATCTGATGCGCATGTCTCCATCGCTAATGCTGTGAAGAGCGAGTTTCCAAATGCTACTCACGGTATTTGCTACTACCACTTGTTGAACAAGATCAAGGGTTACGGGCCCGGTGTTGCTGAGCTTTTCCGCCAAGCTGCATACGCCTACGAGCAATCAGATTACACGCGTGCACCAAAGGCGTACGAGAAGTTGTTGCGCGTGGGACCGTAGAAGTGGGCACGATCACAATGTCCTGTGTCCCGTTACAGTTTCCTTACATCCAATGCCGCCGAGAGTTTTAATGCACGTTTGCTGTGGGCCAGGCGTCTTCCAATCTGCTCGATGTTGGAGGCAGTCAGATTAGTTATCGAGCAGTGGTTCAACGACAGGCTTGCGGCCGCACAAGAGAGCGATGAAAATCTGACTCCGGAGGCAAAACAGAAGCTCAGTGCAGAACTTGTAAAAAGTCGTCGTTACACAGCCAAGAGGACCACCGAGAGAAAATACAGGGTTCGTGCTAGTGGTCGCCATTATATGGTTGACCTTCAAAAGCAGAGCTGTGATGCAACGAATTCGACCTGGACCAGATGCCGTGTTCTCATGCGATTGCAGCCATTACGTATGTCATTTCTATTCATGACCTCAATTACCATTATTAAATGATCAATATGTATAATCGTTTGTTTTGCAGTGAGGCGAACGAGTCAGTGGAGGATTACGTGCACTCTTACTACTGGAACAGTTCACTAGTTGACACATACTCTCGTGCCGTTAACCACTTGCCTCCCATAGAGAATTGGAATATTCCTTTCAAAATTGCATCTCAGCTTGTTTTACCAAATCTCTCTCGGCGACAAGCTGGTCGTCCAAAGGAAACTCGAGTTCGATCCGCAGGTGAAAGGCCGACTCAAAACACATCAACAACAGAGGCATCAACTAGTGGCAAGAAACGAGCACCCAAAACGTGTGGTCTCTGTGGCGGGTCTGGTCACACACGTCGATCGTGCAAGGGTACGGCCACCGATGTGTAGTCGTATTTATGTTTAAATTGAACGATTTTCAATATGTTTTCAGTTGTACCATGTCAGCGTATGACATTAATTTCTTTTTATGTTTTATTTAAGTTCATTTAGAGTTCCCTAATTATTATGGATGTGCTCAACGTATGACATTATTAATTTATAATTTTTATAAATTAATAATGAATTACCCATAATTTATAATTATAATTCATAATTTTGAATTTATAAATCCAAATAATTATGAGTGAATTTATAATTATAATTCATAATTACTGAATTTATGAATGAATTTATAATTACAATTCATAATTTATAATTCTAATTTATAATTTTTTCATAATTACTCAATAATGAATTTATTTTAGTTTTAATAATTTATAATTTCTAGATCAGCATAAAGACTTGCTATATTCTTTAATTATAAATGCAATTTAGAAATAGAAATGAATTACTTTATAATGAATTTATTTTAGTTTTAATAATTTATTGTTTGAATTTGTCAAATATTAGAATTGAATATCTTTAACAACGTCCAACAAACCAAAATAAAAGGATTAGCCGCCACAAAAGTATAGCCGTGAGGATTAGCCGTTAGTAGTGAAATAATACGCGGCTAATCCTCACGGCTACACTTTTGTGGCGGCTAATCCTTCTATTTTGGTTTGTTGGACGTTGTTAAAGATATTCAAT
The DNA here is from genome assembly GCF_028751815.1 of Salvia miltiorrhiza. NCBI lineage: Eukaryota > Viridiplantae > Streptophyta > Magnoliopsida > Lamiales > Lamiaceae > Salvia > Salvia miltiorrhiza. The sequence continues at coordinate 34,090 of NW_026651556.1, forward strand.
TCTAATATTTGACAAATTCAAACAATAAATCATACTTACTTAACAATGACCACCATTTACATGTCACTACAATTATGAGTTGAAATTATGAATGAGAATTTGGGAAAATGCACAACTTGTACTAATAAATTTATAATATACCATTACAGAGCTTGAAATTATGTGATTATGCATTAAACATGTCATTAAATCCAAATAAACTAATTAGCCGCCACAAAAGTGTAATAAAAGTGGTAGCCGCTAGTAGTGAGTTCCGTGGCGGCTAATCCACACGGCTACACTTTTGTGGCGGCTAATTAGTTTATTCATCTTATCTTACAGTTTTATATGTATCACAAGTCATCATGGCAGTAAATATAGATAAGAAGATACTAGAATGTCGGGGTAAAAATGTAGAGAAAAAAAATAGTCATAAAGATGTAAATAGTCATAATGTACAGAGAATACAAGTTCAAAGTGCATCGGGGGATGTGCAAAACTCGTAGATGGCACTGCCTATCTTGTGCCTGTACAACTGAACATTATTATTGCCCCACTCCAGGCTCGGCGAGTCTGCGATCAAACGCTCCACGGTCATGCACGCGAAAACACCAGAGCTAAATTGGTCGCTCTGTGCGAACTGCTCGGCAGGATCAGCATACTCGATCTGCAGCTGACGCCATTGGAGATTCTGATTCGCGTTCTCCACAATGCGTGTCCTCTCGAACCAAAGGAACACCTCAAGGACCCGGTAGAAAAGACGGCCCAAAGGACACAGAGCGCGCAGCATGTCGTGGCGTGACTGTGCCCCAATCCGATACAAGTTCGGATCGAAGATGCGACTTTTACCCGTGAGCATATCAATGCTACAGATAACGATACGGCCCTCGACAAATACAGGAACAATGACCTGTACAGGAAGAAATAATTGATCAACAATCCTTTTTATTTTAAGTCAAAGTCATTTATGATGTAGGTGTAATTGTGTACCGCAATGGCATCCAACCAATCTCCCTGAGTCGATGAGGTACCCTTGCCATACACTGAATACATCAGCTTGGCAGCCGGCTTCCACGACAACACCGGAGCCTCAGAGCTTATAAGACGCTGCTCTGAACGAGAGCTAAACATACGACGCACATTCTCCATCATCTCCTTGTATTCTCTATCCAAATAAGTCTGCAAAGAAGAAAAACATTATTTCAACAATATTTTATTATAAACGCAAAATATGTTAATGCTTACGAAGAATTCCGTATCCAATATGATATGCGTCCTGTGATCGATGTCCTGAAGCAGGTCTGTACCGGTCACCAGCCTATACCTCAGCGTCATCATGTACGCATCTACATGCTGCACATACTTTAATGTTAATATTAAGTAAACAATAATACTACATGTAACAAATGCATCAAAAATATTAGATACCTCGGGCTCGAGGTCTTTAGTCCTGTTCATGAGAGCAAGCCAAAACTGCCTCTTGATCGGGTGCCCACTCTCTGCCACCACCAACTTCCTGTAGCTCCCAGTACGGATACGCTCCACCATACGAGTAAATCCCTCAATATACTGCTTGTCGACGGGTTTCGGCTCGTGGCTGTGAACGTATGGGGATCTCAGCGCAGCCGAAGGCTGCCGCTCACGGTGGCTTCGGCGCAGTTGCGCATCCTCTGGTGGTGGTGGACAAACACTGAGGGGAAGGGCAGGTGTTGCCCCAGAAGACGAAGCTCCCTATATTTACATTAAAACAACACAAGTTAAACATATAAACAGTCCATAAATGACACGTAATTTCAATTAGAAGTTAAATTTAAAACAAATACTGAGCTTTTACCCCAGTAAACTGCTGCCAGAAACGCTCCATCTCTCCCTGAGAATAACCAGCGTCGAGAAGAATCGGCAGCGAAGAACGAGGCAGCTCGAATGGGTGTGCTGAGCTCGAGGGCTGCTCAGTGTACGAGTAGCGTGGCCCCAGATATGGGGTCAAGTGTTCGCCAGCCCCAAAAGTCGTGGGCACACCAAAACCAGTATGCGGGCCCGATGGGATTTGATAATCATCACTGGCAGAGTGACCCGCGTCCCTAGCAGGCGACTCGTGTGCAGGGGACCTCTGCTGTGATGGCGCATCCTCGTGCTCGGGCTCCGTCCCGGGCTCGGGCTCACGTCGCATGTCCGATTGAGGTCTTGGAGCAGGCATGGGCTGACGTACATCGGTGCTATGCGAGCATCGGCAACGCATACACCCAAAGGTCTCCTCGGCCCAATTCTTCAGCCTCGTGAACTGACATCCTGAACTGACATGCGCTGCCCGCCACAAACTCGTCTGTAGGCTACATTACTATTCAAATTGTGGCGGGCTGTTGGATCGAAACGATATTGCCCAAATGACAATCCGGTCACAAGAGCGAAAGCAGCGTGATCAAGGCAAACCTTCTGGCCGTTGATGTAGAACCACATCACATCGTCACTATCCAGCAGATGACGAAAGACAATATGGTGCAATGCCATGTTGCACCTGAATCCCGGATCCCAATCCAACAAATGTCCAAAGCAACCTTGCCTGAACGTATTCTCCAGTGCGTCGCCCTCAATTTCCCTCAGTCGCTCGGGTACCCGGGACAAATAACTGGTCTTGTAGTAAGAACTGATCTGCGTCCCGGGGCGATTTATTGTGTCGGGCCTCCGATAACCGATCTATTCAATACCAAAAATATATCAATTAAAAAGCCAAAATATAATTAATTAAGAAAAATAACACAAAATTTAATAATAACATAACTAATTCAACCAAATAGAATTATTATTATTATTATTATTATTAATTCACGAAAATAATTATGTACATGTAGAGGATCTTCTCGTTAGTTTAATAATTATGCACTACCCAATTCAATTCTTTGGTTGTGTATTTTATTTAAATTATTGACATGATTTTAAAATTAAACTAAATCAAATTATATACTAAGTAATTCACAAATAACATAACTAATTAAACCAAAATGACTACAACAAAATAACATAAGTAATTCACGTCCCAACAAAATAATTAAACATAATGACTACAACCAAAATGAATATACAACCAATAATTAATTATTTTCGTCCCAACATAAGTAAATTCCGTCCCAATAATTAAACAATGTAATTTTCGTCCCAACATAATTAATTTACGAACCCAATTCACGAACACAAGTAATTCGAATTAAACAATGTCACCAAAATAATTCACGAAAATAACATGCTTCTACTTGTTGTGGAAAATAACATCCTTATTCACGAATTTAAAATCAACGAAATAGGATACTTACTTGATTTGAAGAAGAAGCCATGGTGTATGCCTTCGGACGTTGAAAAAATCGTGAATGCTCTCCTTCAATTTCAAAAAAAATGATTCTCATTCAAACATGGACAAACAAGAAAACAAAGCAAAAAAAAAATAATTCATTCCAATTTACCTTCGGTTTGGAATGCTCTCTTCTCTCTCAAAAATTTCCCGATGCTCTTTCTCCTCTCTCTCTCTCTTTCTCGGCTGCCTCTCTCTCTCACTCTATCTCAAAAAATAAACTGATGCCGTGCGGCTAGGTTAAAAGTTCTAATTCTTATACATGTAAATGGGTTTCTTGATCAAACAAGCCTTAAATTGCCTTGTGAATTTGAGATACAGCCGTGTATATCCCCCCCAATAAAGCTTCCGCGATTCTCGCCTATGTGTATAGCCGTATGAATTGTCCAATCACCCTTTAAGCTTATAATTAAAAAAAAATAGGTTTTCGTGTATAAATAGAAGAAATAGTAGTAAATTAAGGGTAAAAAATATGAATATTATATAAAATGATATGAAAAATTATTTTAAAAATATTTAATAGCTTACCCGCCAGTAATGAGTAGCCGTCCGCTGTAGCCGTGAGTAGTTTCTTACCCACGGCTACGGCAGCCGGCTACATATTTCTGGCGGGTACTTGGTAGTAAGGTTTATTATGTTTCATTGATTCATAATATATGATTTTATAATTTTTTTATCCACCATTTGCTATTATTTTATGTGTTACAATATTAATTCATATACAATCAAAAAAACTAAATAAATTTAGACTTATTGAGTTTATTTTGTCAATCTCCTTCTCGTGAATTTACTGCAAAGAGATTCCCACCCTATAAAGCTGCATTGTAGCCGTATGAATTGTCCAATCACCCTTTAAGCTTATAATTTAAAAAAAAAAATAGGTTTTCGTGTATAAATAGAAGAAATAGTAGTAAATTAAGGGTAAAAAATACTAATATTATATAAAATGATATGTTAAATTATTTTCAAAACATTTAATAACTTACCCGCCAGTAATGAGTAGCCGTGAGTAGTTTCTTACCCACGGCTACGGCAGCCGGCTACATATTTCAGGCGGGTACTTGGTGGTAAGGTGTATTATGTTTCAATGATTCATAATATATGATTTTGTAATTTTTTTATGCACCATTTGCTATTATTTTATGTGTTACAATATTAATTCATATACAATCAAATAAACTAAATAAATTTAGACTTATTGAGTTTATTTTGTCAATCTCCTTCTCGTGAATTTACTGCAAAGAGATTACCACCCTATAAAGCTGCATTATACCCGTGAATTGTCCAATCACCCTTTAAGTTTATAATAATAATAAAAAATTAGGTCTGTTTAAAAATTTAAAATCAAGAGTATTATGAAACTAGAATTTTTTTTAAAGCTATTGAAGTATTTACCCGCCTGTTAACCCTAGCCGGTCACAGTAGCCGCCGGGATCCATTTCCAGCCGGCTACTGCTAACGGCTAAGATTAACAGGCGGGTAATTGTTGTATTAGCTTCAAAAAAAAAGTTTGTTTCATAATACGCTTCATTTAATTTTTTTTCAACTTTCTTATAAATGTTTAATAACATGAAAACTTGTCCTTATTTTTTCGAACTTAAGGCATTTTAGGGTTACAAATAATGACGTAAGTTAGCAAATAATGCATTTCCTCAGATTTAGAGTCATATTTAACTACCTCTCTTACACATTTTCTTACACAAGTGTACTTGTGTAAGAACTTTTACAGAAAACGATGCAAGCCTATCACCATCAATTGCAAAGTGGGTAGTTTTATAAGACATCTTATATGGGTGGGTAATTTTGTAAGATAACTAACCAAAGTGGGTACTTTAAATTCCATCCCTCGTTTTAATTAGTTAACGCAATTAACTGAACTTATGTTGAAAAGAATAAATAAATCATAATATAAAATAAAATAATTTGATCCTGTTTTTGCCATATATTTTTCAGATTTTCTTCAAATAGTTAGGCACAAGACTACTTCATTTTGTGCCATGTAAGTTAAAAAAGAATAGTTCTAGACACATCGCGACATCCGGCCGTGAGTCCTGCCAATTTTTTTGGAGTTGAAAATGGACGGAGGATACAATTGATACAGAAATCGTAGTTCATAATTAAAAAATTGTTTTAAAAATTTCAGTATATCGTTTATAGTACAAAAATAATTTAAAGTTTAAAGTGAAATTTATCCATAGATAAATCATAGAAAACAAAATAATTTGCTCCTTTTTTTGTGCTAATGCAATGAAAGATATTTGCATTTATATATTAGCTAGTATTTTTTATATAGATTTTATTTACCACGAAAAACAATATTATGTATAAGTTATATTATCATGACATATATGTCCAATTGTCAAATTAAAGAGTTTCATGGGGTTTACTTTTTGTTTTATTTTTTAAAAGGTGGTTAGGTATTTGCAGATTAAATAATATTTGACCTCCTAAGTACGCAATAGTAATAATATTATTAAACGGAAACGGGCGACCCCCTCTAACTATAGTATATAGTATATTGCTAATTAATTTCTGATCTTGTCAAAATGGCGACTATATATTATCATAAGTTAGTAATTAAGGTTCTTTTACGGATTAAATCTTGAGGTGACTTGAAACATCAAATCATGTTTGACATGTAACATATATATTCATGCACATTGCTCTCATGCATGACGCAGACCTAAATTTAACTTGGGTGATCACCCTCATCTACTTGTTTTATTTTTCCGATGCATATATATATATATATAGGGGTGGGCTACAGTGAAAACACTTCTTAAAATATAAATATAAATATTTTTTAATGTACGAATTTTATCCAACAGGGTTACGAATTCATCCAACATGGTTACGAATTGTGAAAAATAAATTTTTGATACATTTGGGATTCGAACCCAGGACCACGAATTCATCCAACAGGGTTACGAATCAACCGTAGATCTTGATGATCTAAGGGCTGAAAATCAGTTATATTTTATACACTTAAGAGTGTTTTTATTCTTTTTTTTTTTTTTGATCGGGCAAAGTCATTTTAGATGTTAGTAGTTAGTTCCCCATCCACTCCAAGAACCACCTTATCTCTCCATTCACCAAATCCACCTTATATCTCCAATCTCCAATTCGCTCCCAAGAGGGATCGAACCCGGGTCACTTCACTTAAGTGAGGACCTGGTGGCCAGTGGGCTAAACCCCCTGGTTAAGAGTGTTTTTATTCTAACCCTCCCCTATATATATATATATATATGTTCTCACCCTAGAACCATTTTCGCAGTGCAATTATTCCACCTCAAGAGCATCTACGGTGGGAGCTCTAAAAGAGGCTCTAATTGGTGGTCCTCACTTTAGATCCTACCCCTCTTCAATGCATTGATTTTAAAAGAAATTATAAATTTTTTATTTTAATTTTAATTTTAATTTTTAAAATTAAAATTTAATATTTCAATAAAATTAAATTAATCTAAATATTCTATTAATTAAAAATAAAAATAAAAATAATTAAAATTTAAAATTACATTAACTAAAAAAAATTACTATAATAATTTAAATCTAGACTACATCAATCCTCTACACTTGAGGACTTCTTCGAACATGTTATATTGTGCAACGCTAATTGTGTTTGTGACATCCTCGACGTGTTCGCATTGACAATTTTGAAACGAGAGCTTCCATTTTCACATCAGCAGTTTTATTTTTTGCTTCGGCGACTTCCTTGGGAGATGTGCTAAATATCTCGATTCTTTTAATTTGGCGGGGCGTTCTAGTGTGTCGTAGTATTGAGGCTTGTCCGTTGAGAACTCCACTTTCTTCCACTTACTTTTGTCACGTTTGGTCGCTTTTTGGCCTTGAGGCCTTGTCATGATACTTGACTCAAAAGATGTAGTCGTGGCCTGCTCCTCCGATTCCTTGGACTTTTTCGATGAGTGCACATTCTTGCCGGTAGAAGCGAACCGCTGAGATTCGCGCAGAATCTTCCAAGATTTGAAGTGCTTGAATCTCACTCCATAGTTGGCATTGTAGATTTCCTGCGCCTGTTCAATGATTTATTCATTACTCATTCCACTCCCCCAGTTAGCTCTACATTTTTCGTATATTGCCTCCCACAACTTGACGTCCTTTTGGACACGTTGAAAGTGGAATTTGATATGCTTGTTTTCACGAGCAGAAGCGCCGAGAGGCCAAGCGTCATTGTAACTTAGGGTGATATCTCCCCATTTTTAGAGAGCTTTTTGGTCTGTACCTTGGATTAAGTTATAGGTAACCTCCGCTCACAACATACAAGAAGAAGACCTTGGATTGAGCTTCTTCGGCACTTCGACGACGTCGTCTTGAACTGCACGAGTTGCATTGAATGTGGTTGAAAGATAGCCCAGTGAAAAGATATTTGAGCCATGCAAGAAAGATGCGAACCCCATCATCAGAGAAGAAGAAGGAACCCCCGAGCCTTGAGCTATATTTTTCATATAGTCCTTGAATTACCCTTCCATTTATTATAGTAACTTTGTAAGTGAAAAAAGAGAGAAGAAGATGAAGAATGAGAGAAGAATGTAGTGTTGGATGTAGAAAATGAATTAGGGAAAATGGTATTTATAGAGGGCGAATAGAATAAAAAAAGGAAAAAAAATAAATGAAACAATCGTTGAATGCAACAATCATTTTTTTAAAATACATATATATATATATATATATATATATATATATATATAGGGTGCGGTTATAGTGAGAACCACACTTATCGTGAGAACATAAGAACCATTAAAATCAATGCATCTACTATATAAATTAATGCATTCGCTATTAAATTTAATGCATTCGAAAATAATAATTTTTTTGCTCCCTTCAGGATTCGAATCCAGGATCTGCATTCATCCACCAAGATGATGCATCCACCGTAGATCTTGATGATCGAATGATTTAAAATGATTCTCTGTTCTAATTTTATTTAGTGGTTCTTATTTGAACCTCTCCCTATATATATATATATATATATATATTATATATATATATATATATATATATATAATTCGAAAAGGAGCCATTGAAAATCGATTTTTATTTTTTATTTTTCTTTTAAGTGGGCTTATTTTTCTTATAAATACGCCACTTACTCGTTCTTTCACAGGCAGGCAATTTTTGAAGGAAGAAACACTCTCATTTGTCATTTTGAGTTCATATTCTTTGCTTGAACTGAATTTATAGGTAAATGCACTATAATCTAACGATCCACAGAAAACATCATTTTTTATATCCAACAATTATTATTATTATGTGTATTTGATTATGACTATTACTATACTATACTCATTAAATGTAATATTATATTCATTAAGTTGATAATATTATTATTATCCACTATTTTAAATCAAATACTAATATTTAAATTAACACTATTTTAAATCAAATACTAATATTTAAATTAACATAATATTTTTTATTATCAATTAATTTAACTCATAAATAATAATATTTGATATTTTATAAAATATAAAATTTAAATAATACATAAATATATTGTGGCTCGTCCATAGCTCGAGATGATGTTATCCCAATAAAAGAAAATGAAAAATAAGTTGGTCCACCAAGTGGTGTTTGGTGAAACAAAACACGGCATCCACATGTATGCTATAATAATGTACGGCATGCCCCCGCTAGTCAAACCCCTAAAAAATTATAAAATAAATGTATTTTATTCGTAAATTTATAAATATGGAAACCGAAAATAGAATATGAAATTGTTGATTTGAATAGTGAAAGCCACTTGCCGAATTGATTGACTACAACATCAAGTAGTAGTATAGTAGTTCGAAGGGGTCAAATAAATTGGAAGAGGAATTGAAATTGTACAATTCTCAACGGAAACTCGATGTCTCGTTATCAACTAGTGAATCACACGCTTTTAAGGTGGTTGACAAATATTACCAACACAAGTAATTTATTAACATATCTATCCGTGTTGTGCAAGCTAAGAACTCTATTTTCCCACTCTATAATAAATGTGTGGGATAATATTAAATAAATCATGCATCCTTGTTTTATTAACTAAAATTCAAATCGTATTATCGATCCTAGGATGATTTACGATTATCACATAAACATGTACTCGGCCCTCAGCTTGCTCTTCTGTGCATTCAAGAGTTTTACTAGGTTTTTTTTTTTTTTTTTCAGTTTCTATAATATCATATTTTAACAATGTATATACTAATACATAAAAGTATTATCACGCTAATATAGTGTTTATACATAAAAAAACATATTCTATGTGAAAATGATTTCATGACCATTTATTTAGTCAAAATCTATAAAATCAAATTAATTAGTGTCTGACTAATAAAACAAATGAAAAGGCATTTGACAAATAAGCTCGCCGTAAAAATAAGATCCAACAACTTAAGTAATAATTAATTTACAAAAATAACCTTACTAACATATACCCTACGTACCAATATAATCCCTCTTCGTTTTTTCTCTTTAACTTATAATTAAGTTTAATTATCTAAATACTTGCTTTGGAGATATTACATCTTATAAAAACTTGAAACATCTTAAAATATTTAATTTATAATTAAGCCCTTGTAGATTATAAGCTGGTCTAAAATAAACACCCTCTAAAAATGATTACACCAAAATTTAACTTGTATGTATATATATTTTGCATATAATATTAATAGAAGATGAAATTAAGAAAAGGAAAGTCATGTAATCAAATTTATAGTATATCTGAATTAATGAATGATCCAAATCCAATCATGCAAACCCATTCTTCGAACGGGGAAGCTATAGTCCGATCAACACCCTACATACATTGGATAAAATAAAATTAATCAAAAAAGCTACATAAACAGAAACAAAATGAATCCCATATATGATCATTGGTGGTGAGCGCTTCTCCTCGTCTCCACGAAATCGTGTAGTCTGGCAAGCGCGACTTGCAGAGTGTGCTCGCTCATATTCGCGAAGCAGACCCTAAACCAGCCCGGTTCCCTGCAATGGCACGACACGCCCGGAGAAATGTTAAGCCTCACCTGATGCAAAATACAATTCCACAAACCCAACTCCTCCTCCACGCTCGCCTCCTTCAAAAGCGGGCTCAGATTCATCCAGCAAAACAGCCCCGCGTTTCCGCTCAAGCACTCGATCCCGGCCCGCCCCAGCCCCTCCACGATCATCCCGTACCTGCGCCGCAGCCTCTCCCGATTCGTCTTGATGTACGCCGCCGTGAACTCCTCGTCGGAGAGCATGGACGCCAGCAGCTGCTGCGTCTGCGACGAGATCAGCGTGAAGCTCGACATCCGCCTCGCCGTCGTCACCACCGCGTCGTTGTACGAGTAGATCGTCCCAACCCTAAATCCGGGGAGCCCTAGATCCTTGGACAGGCTGTACACAATGTGGCACCTCTCGCGCTCCCCGTCGCTCCGCCCCTCCAGGATCTCCGCGATGCTCACGAACTCCCCGTCGGAGAAGGCGGAGCCGGAGTAGATCTCGTCGGAGACGAGGTGGATGTTCCTGCGCGACGCGAAGTCGAGCACCTGCTCCAGCACGGCGCGCTTCACGGTGGCGCCGAGCGGGTTCGACGGGTTGGTGATGAGGACGCCCCTCACCCGGAGCCCCCTCGACTCCGCGTCCTCGTAGGCGGACTCGAGGGCCGCCGGAGTGATCTCGAAGCTGTTGGAGCTGTTGCAGTGGATGGGTACGATGTTCACGCCGGTTCTCCACCTTAGGTCTCTGTCGAACCTAAAGGAATTATTATTATTATTAGTTACTTATTTAGTTAATTTCCATATGTCATTAATTAATTAAACTATAAATAATAATTACCCTGGATAGTATGGAGTTGGGACGAGCAAGGCATCGCCTGGATCAGCCAAAATGAAGGTGAGAAGTTCGTTAGCTGCGGTTGCTCCCGCCGTGATCACGATTCTTTCCGGGTCGAATTTCGCCCGCCCGCCTCTAATTTGCCCCATGAAGCTCGCCATTGCCTGAAATAGTAGTATATACGTTATTACTCAGTCACGCAGAAAATTAGTTTGAGGATTTTGGTTGAGAGAGAGAGAATGTGTGTACCTTTCTGAAAGAAAGGAGACCATGATAATCTTGAAACAAAGCATTCTCTTTAAAACTAGAAGCTCTGCCGCTGCTGGTAGCGTCTGAGGAATTCTTTTCAAGGTATTTCTCGAGGAGATCGAATGAAACCTAAAAAAGAAGATGATCAGCAACATTCTAGATTGTTCTGGAAAGTATGTGATAGAGAGTAGGAACTTACTTGATTTTCCGCGAGTCCCATTTGTATGACACCGGAAGGGTTGGAAGATTCGTGGTAGGGATTTTCATCGTAAGCTTTCCAGCCGGCGAAGTACGGCGAGTCCTCGCCGTGAGTGTCGGAAACTGCGATTCTCGATAGACTAACGGCGGCGGCGGGCTGCTCTAACGATTTAATCGCCATTTGTTTTTGTTTGTCTAAAAAGGGGATGTGAAGATGTTTGAATGAAGCTAATTGGTGTCAATGTCTCCCTATTTATACTGCAAAAAGCGAGGGGCCCTTGACTTACGTGGAATAATCATATACTTTCACAACAAATAGAAATGAAAAAATGTCATGAATGTGCAATGATTGATTGAGATCAAAATTTGCCTTTTTGCAAAATTAATACTAGTAGTGAACGACTGGCGCCAACTGGTTGCTATCGTCATCTTTTTCCAATACTATATAGCTTTATATATATATCTCAATCTTCACCACGAGATCCACATCAAATATGGTGGTTGAAATTGGGGTGGCTGCTCTTTCATATGTTCTTTTCTAACCCCCCCTCAAATTTTGATTTTGATTTTTGATGTTCTTCTAAATGCTTCTTTCTAGATATTTAAATGACTGGGACTTTGACTGTGTGGCCAATAATGAGTGGAGTGATTAGAGGATTTAATGAGCTACATCTGTACGATATTTATTATATAGGTAATTTGTTAATTACTAACAAATTAATTTTAATGAGTCTCCTTTTCATTTTATATATATTTTCTAATCATTTATTAAAATTCGTACTTTCAAATCACACTACACTGCAATTTAGATGAAGGCAAAGGCAGGAAGTATCACTGCATCAGTTTTAAATGCTTTGTAGGTTTAAACTTAGAGAGCGCCTAGCAGATATAGGATCTTATAACATTAAATATAAGCTGTGCAATTAATATTTTCTTTTGGTGCAAATACAAGTATATATCTTTTGCAACTTAAATTAATGGCGTTAGCATCGGCCGAAACGTCACCAAGACTTATTTATTAGAAAGTTATAAACTGTATGTGTGTGTTTGTGTATTTACTACAGTACTATAATATTTTTTCAAATTTTCTCCTACTAATCTATTAATTAATCATGCATATATCTTTTATGAAATGCTAAGTCTTATCCCTTCCAACTACTATCGAGATGAATACTTTTCCAATATATATGTATACCCATCAACCTAAATGAAGGCAACCAAGAATTCTAATGAATAATTAATTGCAAGACAAAACTACAAGCACATAATATTCGAAGATCTAATAGTGGTTAAGTTTTTCTTTCTAAACTGACAGAGATACTTTTCAAAGATCATTAAGATTCTGATACTGATTTTCCAAACAAACCCAAAAAAATATAAATTAGAAGCTACGAGAAGTTATCATCATTCATTAATCATCTAAATATGTTGCAACAGAATTAATTCTAACATCCTTAAAAACTTTTCTAAATATTCTATTAATCATATAATTGAAACATCCTCTAATTATTGGTAATCACTAGTTTAGTCAAATCCTATGTAAACTAATTGAGGCTTACATTTGATCAAAAAATGATATTTCAATATTGATGGCAGAACAATATATGTTATCAACAAGATCCCATGTGCAGGACTTTGTCGTGAGATTTTTTGCAATTAAAATAATGCAAACACTAATGATGTAAATTGATGCAGAGTTTTGCTGATTCTGATCGTTCCAAAAATATACTATAATTGATTTTGGAGGGTAAATAATGCATCACCTTATGTGATGCTATTTTTTAAATGTGCTTTACCTCTCATGTATACTGTATATTAATTGCATAATAGCATATATATAGTTATATATCCAGAACGCACATAAACTTTAATTTTTCACCATCTATTAATATACAAATTCGTACGCACACATATTAATTTGCTATCATAGATATATCCGTAGCTAATTAAGGTGTATCACTATATATCCACCAAAACATAATATTTACAAAAATCGAAAGAGACTGAACCGGAACTATCACCATCAATGCCAAAGGATAGAAGAAACTGAGCAAGATATATACCTTCAATTTTTTTAGGTAAAATTCTCATATTAATAATATATATATTAACTATAAGATAATCCTTAACTTAACCCACTTGTAGTTGAATTAATCCTTAATTAATTATATACTAAACATTTCTCTCGTGTAGGGCTTTGCAAGAAACATTATGGTAAAATAGCTATAAATTAATTTGATTTTGGGGCTGAAAGTTAATTAATGGATCAATAAACACTATTAGAAAAATAGTGTATGTAGTGTGCGTGTGTTGGCCTAGCGGCAGAAGGTTAATGTCCAAGACCTGAAATCCTGGGTTCAAGTCCTCCATTGCACGGTCTTTAAAAATTTCTTTATTTACTTATGTAATTTATATAAAAAAAAGTGTATGTAACTTATATATACATGATATAAGTGTATATTAGGGTATTTATTACACCAGAAGGGTGCTAAGGCCCTCAACATACCAAGAGTAGTGAAAAAATAAGAGAAAGATAAAGTAAATGATGAGAGAGTAGATTAAGTAATTTTTTTTTTCGAATTGAGACATTATAAATGGGACACCTAAAAAAGAAACATGAGACGTTATTATTAGTAGGGGGAAGTATATAAATTTTTTACTTTAATTTTTCTTTCAAACAATATGTCATATATTTTTCAGTTGTGGTGCATTGGTATACAAGTTTCGATATTTTTCTAATAATGTCACAATGCCCAAATTTTGGCATTGAAATATACAAGTGGCACGTCAGAATCTGGCTTGTGAGAAAACTCTATGGTAATTTTTTTTTGTTACACATGTATTTTCATATCAAATTCAGCGTGTTCTACATAATTTTTCTTTGCTGTAGTCTTGTAACATTATTAAAAAAAACATTAATCGCCTGAAAATTCATATACTTTATACTTTTTAGCTTTTTTTTCATAACTTTTAAATTCTGATTGACAATCCATGAATTAAATAATAATCCGAAAATTTCTTCCGTCGACATTTTCCGCCCCAAATTAAGTTCTAGCTGGCAGTCAGAAGAAAGCCAGCGTGGCTATGTCGTTCAGTAACACAAACGACATCATTCTTAATTAAATAAAACGACGCTGTTTCTGTATTACAATTGAAGTAGTTGAAAATTAGGTTTAATTTGGGGTTTAATCGTGATTTCTTCATCCTCAATTTCAGAGGCTATTTTTTGGAGACGAAACTGAAGATTAGCAAGTGGCTTCAATTCCAGTCGAATATGGATAGTTCTTGGAGCTCAAGCTCGAATTTTGGAGTCAATCAAGAACTAAATCAAGTCTGTAAACATGGAATTCCAGCCCTTATTCGCACGTCCCACACTGATAGAAATCCGAAAATGAGATTCGCTGGCCAAAGCTTGGTCAATGTTGATTTCGAAAAAAGAAATAGTGAGAGAGAGAGCTACAGAGCATTCAGATTTAGGGCTGCGAAAATGGGAATTCGGGTTTCTAATTTAATTACAAATATATTTATCAGATATTAATTGAAAAATGGTTATTAGCGCCTAAATACACCAACTTTGGGGTTAGTTTGGTTTTGCACATGAACTTTAAAAGTGTAAAAAAAATACATGAACTTTAATGTTGTAGCAATTTTATCACAAATTCAAATATTAGATATTTGAACTCCATAAAAATCTTACGATTTACGAGTTTAGAGATGTCTTATACGATATCTTTTACAAATGTCTTATACGATGTCATAAATTTATTTTTTTCTCAAATTAAAGATGACGGGGCAAGTCGAAATATCGACATCTATTCAGCGAATGTTTTAAAAAAAATACATCATATAGGACATCTGTAAAAGATATCGTATAAGACATCTCTAAATCCGTAAATCATAAGATTTTTATAGAGTTTGAA
This sequence comes from Salvia miltiorrhiza, assembly GCF_028751815.1. Taxonomy (NCBI): domain Eukaryota; kingdom Viridiplantae; phylum Streptophyta; class Magnoliopsida; order Lamiales; family Lamiaceae; genus Salvia; species Salvia miltiorrhiza. The sequence goes on from NW_026651556.1 coordinate 49,591, forward strand.
TATCTAATATTTGAATTTGAGATAAAATTGCAACAACATTAAAGTTCATGTATTTTTTTACACCTTTCAAAGTTCATGTGCAAAACCAAACTACCCCCAAAGTTGGTGTATTTAAGAGCCAATAACCCATTGAAAAATGTAGTGAAAATTACATGTAATATGACACATAGTGACACTTGGATAAAATAGGTACATATAGGATCCACGTCAAAAATTAATTGATCGTAAAACGTCGCCGGGGAAAAATCCTGGATGACTATTTAATTAATAGATTGTCAGGCAAAATTTAAAAGTCATGGGAAAAAACCAAAAAATATAAAAGTATATGGATTTTTTGGCAATTAACCTTTAAAAAGATATTGAAACGCAATTGTATACCAATTTGCAAAAAAAATAAAAAGAGAGACATTGTTGAGAAAATGCCAAATATTGTGACAAATTATGAATTTTTTTCCGCTAATCTTTCAAGAAAAAATAAAATAATAGAAAATCAAGAGTATTTAAAAAAGAGAAATAGTGGACTGCTGCATCAAGCATCAGTTTAGTACAAGTTGAGAAATACAACTGGACTATTTTGGATGAACAATACGTATTACTCCTACTTACATTTTTAGTTTGTATTTTATTTTTATTTTTTGAAGTTAAAAAGTTTAGAGGTATCAAACAATAGACAATTTCACTAGTTTACAGCTCACGATGTCTGTGTGTTATCGGTAAAAGACAGGAAGATATATAATTTGTTGTTGTTTGGACTGCAATCTCATTATTCTTCAAAACATTAATAAGAGATTCCTTTAGTTAGTGGCCTCGCTCTAATGATCTCATTTAGCTGCTAATTACAATTAACGTAGTACTAGCTTTATCTAATTCCAAAGTGTTGATATTACACAACTTGGAAGTAGATTAATTAACTAGTATAGTATTAATTTGGTCGTATTTAAGTGAGACAACCATATGTGTAGACATTTAAGCGCCACATGGTGGCTCAATTGACGAATGTAATTAATGATTTCGTGAAAACTCGTATTTCTGGATTCCACCATTGTCTTGTATATGTATATATCCACACATATCTTTTTTTGCGATGTGTTCTAATTATATTTTAATGCATGCATGTATACATCTTTTGGTACCAAAAAATCGTGCGATCAACAACGATCTTAACTACGTCAGTCAATATTGAGTCCTAGTTCAAGTGGCAAAGTCGAGGCATTTAAAGATTCTCATTTATGAGAGGTCATGGATTTAATTCGGCCTGCGTGCGAATATTTTTTTCACTTTTGTGTGGATAGTGTTCCCAGTGTGAGTATAAGTGGTCCCGTCTACGTGCGATTATTTTTTTACCTTAATTTATTTACTTTTGTGTGGATAGTGACATAGTGTTCTCCTATGTAGGTAAGTAGGTAAGTGGTCCCGCCTGTGTGTAATTATTTTTTTACTTTTGTGTGGTGTAGAAGTCCTGCTTGCGTGCGGGCTACTTTGATTATATATTAGATACTTCTTGTGATTTTAAAAATAGTTTTCTCACCTTTGTATAGGTAGCGGTCCCGTCTGCGTGCGATTATTTTTTCACCATTGTGCGATGTGGAGGTTTTGTCTGTGTACGAATTACTTATTTGATTATATATTAGATAGCTCTTATCATTCTAAAAAAACAATGATCGTAGTGACGGGCATACATATGTCAGCAAGTAACGAGAACTTCGACAATGGTGGTTGTAGCCAGGAATTAATTTCGGGGGGGCTGAAACTGTACGGGGGTTCGGGGGCGGTAGCCCCCGAGAAATTTTTTTTGGGCATTCTGTATATTTAAAGTATTTTTTTTATTAAAATACGAGCATAATACTAATAATAACGAACAATATTTTCATAGATTATATAGTTTCAATATATCACAAAACTTTTTTTGGACATTCCGTATATTTAAGACATTTTTTATTAAAAGGCAAGCATAATAATAATAATAACAAACAACATGTTCATAGATTATATATTTTCTATATATTACAAATTAGTTTCAATACATTATAATTTTTTTTAGCATTTCATACATATTAGGCATTTTTTATTAAAAGACAAGTATAATAGTAATAATAACAAACAATATTTCATAGATTATATAGTTTTAAATAACGAAATTATCCTTAAATTAAGTATATATATGAGAGAATATAATAACCAAATACTCTTTTATAAAACAAAATTATTTTATAATAGATATAAACATATATCTATATATATTTAAAAAAAAAAACTCAAAATTTGGGAGGGGGCTCTAGCCCCCCTAGCCCCCCCCCCCCCCCCCCCCCCCCGGCTCCGTCCCTGGTTGTAGCGACAAAATTTTCTGTCTTTAGATTTATATCTGTAAACTCGGCTATTTGTTTCGTCGCTATTTTCTTTAGTGTTGTTCATATTCGATATAAAGGCAATTTGTCGAGGATATGAATTAACAATACAGGTGGACAAACAACATGTCGTTAATCACACAATTTTGTGTGGGACTTGTTTCTACTTTTATGTTTTTAAGGGGTTTCTACTATATTTTAGGTGGTGGGAATTAATAAAATGAATATGAGATGAACAACTAATGTTATGCTATTTTATTAATGTAGAAATATTGTGCCATATATTGTTTGACGGATATAAATTAAAAGGTATATCCAATCTAAATACAATCTCACACCATCAAAATTATAGTCATCTCATTGGATTTGGACACTAATTGTCCGATAGATTTTGACCGAACGTTTTATTTAGATAAGATATGAGATTATAATATGAGATTTTGCGGTGATTAATTAGAGTTGCTATTAACTTGTGGTACCTAATCGCTTTGCTAATTAGCTCGACTGCGATTAGGTGACATGCTAATGACAAATGCCATTGCATGGCGTAATCGCAATTTGATCA
>NW_026651556.1:667500-718862 GCF_028751815.1 Salvia miltiorrhiza
CTCTCTAGCTTTCTAACCTTCTGATAATGATGGGAACACAGGTAGATAATAAAAAATACCCACTGTAGATCTGATATAGGTTCAATTATAGGATCATCAAATGTGTTATTTTTCGAAGTCTTAGAGTGAGAACAAGAACAAATTGACTACTGAAGTAAATGAGTTATGTTTTGGAGCCTTAGATATGATGTTTTCTATTCTACCTAACAGAACTCAAATCAAAATAATAGTGAACATTAATAGGTCGAAGAACCTGGTCGTTGATGCTCTAGATAGTATAGAGATGATGGAGGATACTTATGAAGAGTTTAAAGAAATAGAGAATTTAAAAAAGAAGATCAAAGCTTGCATTGGTCAGGACGACAACCGAAATGAAAAACAAAGAAAGTGCACGAAAGGATATTGAAAATGAATTGAATGAAGGTGGAGAGGAAGAAGGATTTCAAAGTTTGGAATTATTCTAAAAATTAATAGATTAATTAGTTAAACTTGTAATTAAGAAATTGTGTTTTATCTAAAAGTTTGGAATTATTCTAATGCAATAACTTTACACGACGCCAATTCAATGTTCTGAATTTTCATATATATCTATATATATATATGGGGTTAGGATCCATGGAGAAATTAAATTTTTTGCCAAATTTAGAATCGTGGAACAGATCAATAATTTTGATAAACAAGTCCATAATTTTGATAAACAACATTTTTGTTTAGCATTCGAATACTGGAGTGATGAGATTTCCAACATATTAAATCAAATATGTCTCTTCATCAAATTTATTGAATTGTTCATCAAAATTATCGATCTGTTCAACGTTTCACAAATTTGCAAATTATATAGAAAAGAATAAATTCAGAATAAATACAGATCGTATGATCAATCAATATAAATGACCTAGATTTCTTCTCAATTCCCTATATACATATATATATATATCTATATAGGGGGCGGTTATTCAATAAACCACCCTTATTTTAAGAATTACGAACCAGTAAAAATGCATGAATTTTATGTATAACACGCATGAATAAACTGTATAAAGGTATGAATTGCAAAAAATAATTTTTTGCTACCTTGGGGATTCGAACTCAGGACCATGAATTTATCCAATAAGGTGATGAATCAACTGTAGATCTTGATGATCTAAGGGCTGAAAATGGTTCCTAATTTATATTTTAAGAAGCGTTCTTATTTTAGCCATATATAGGGGAGCGCTCCAATGAAACCCCCTATTTTAAGTGAGATCTTAGACACGATCTCGTGCGTTTTTTATTAATCATATGGCTGAGTACCTAGAGGGCGAATTTTTTTCTCAGGGTTCGAATCTTGGAGGGATCGAAATATTTTAAATTTCGTTATTCATCAGTATATATTACCTTATTCGTTTATCAGTATATATGTCTTATTGATTACCAATTTTTTAAATTTCGTTATTCGTCAATAAATACTGCTTTGTTCATCGGTATATATGTCTTATTCATTAAAAAATAAGGGTCTCGGTATCTCATGAAAAATAAGGGTCTCGTTGGAACGCACGCCTATATATATGGTTAGGTTCTATTGAGAATTTAATTTTTCATGAAAAATGAGAATAATGAATAAAATCAATAATTTTTACGAATAAACAAATATAAGTGATGAACAAACATACTTGTTTAATACTATGGTGAAAATCTCATCATCTCCAAAATTCGTATCCCAAACTTCAATGATTGTTCATAAAAATTATTGACTTGTTCATCAAAATGAAATGATCTTGTTCGCGACTGTTCAGAAATTCTCATACTACTTCTGAATTCTCAATAGATCATTTCTCTCTCTATATATATAGAGAGAGATAAATTATGTTGATAATGTTGAATGTGTTGAGAAATAAGAATGCGTGTGATAATAACGAACAAATAAATAATTTTTATGAACAAATACTTTGATTTAGGCTCGAATCCTGGAGGGAATGAGATTTTCACCATATTAAATAGACACGTATGTTCATTAATTATATTAGTTTATTCGTAATTTTTTTTAATTTTATTCATTATTTTTATCATTCATGAAAATAAAATTTTCAATAGAACCACGCTCTATATATATTCACACGAAAAACAAATTTAAATCACAACTTGAAAACTACATTCGACCAAACACGTATACTACACCAACGTGAGAATACAATGTTGTCTAACTTTATTCGCGTTTCATGCACGAGATAAAGACAGTCCATTAAAGTCTTTTTTATATGCGTCGAAATTCTTACTAAGTGTTGTCACATTACAAGGATTTGATAGTACTTGAGTCGAAGATTCTTGGTAATTTTGTACGGCCAAGATGACAAAACTTTCGAGTAGAAATAAATTAACATGGCTATAATTTTCTTGCATTTTACCTTCTTGTTGTTTTGTTTTGGTGGAGCCTAGCTATGTCTAGAGATACATATATACTTATACTAATTAACACCATCGATTCCAACAAACTTCGACGAACTAGACAAAGTGAGAACTAGTGAGAGCTTGTAACCAATCAAATCAAACGACGTTCCCCTTGCTAATATTTGTGGTCCAACACTCCAACTCAAAATATTTTTCCCTCACCAAATTTTGATTTTAAAAAATAAATGTACATTGGTTAAACGAAATGATTCAAATAAGAACGTACTACAATTATTGTATAGAAAATTAATTTTAGCCCTTTGATTACTAAGATCTACTCGCATGGATTCCAATTACACGAGGAGCAATTTTTTTTTTCTAGTGCATTAAATTTAACGGCGTATGCATTAACTTTATATGTGTGTTGTATTATTCTCATGTTCTCGTCACGTTATCATGATTGATTATTGTGAGAATTACATTATATGTAAAAACGTGAGAATTATAAATATTCCTATAAAATTAATGCATTTACTGGAGTGAGCAAAAATTTCTTTTTTTTTCTTTCCGAATGCATTATATTTAACAAAATGCATTAATTTTAGAGAAAAATGCATTGGCCAATAAAAATGTATACCCTATGTGCATGTTTGGTAGCTATGATTGGAAATTATATGATTAATAAAATCAAGATAAATAAATTCTATTTAGATGTTTGGTAAGTAAGATTAATTAAATTCTAAAATGATTAGTATTGTTATTTGATAGAAAAGATATAACAATATACTAAATCAACAAATTACAATTTTAAGCTTCTATAAATTTATTTAAATAAATTAGAAAAGAAAAACTAATTTCTCCGAGTTGTCCCTCCCCTTCCTGCGCCAGCCCTACTGCCCTCGTCCCCAGAGTTCTGAAGTAGTGTCAATTTGATATGAGACTATGTTATCTCATTAATTTGTAGCAGTTTCAGAAATAAGGAAAAAAAAAAAAAACAGACCCTTCCCAAGAAACAACATCTCAAGTGCAGCATTTATCAATATTTAGATTCAAATCATGCCCGACTGACCGCGCCGGGGCTATTCTCGGAATTTCATACATTTACTGTGCAGTTTAGATGACCTATGTGGTATTAATTCTTACACAGGAACAATTAAAATAGAGTGGTTTGGGCTTAATCTCGATCCCTTTAGACTAATAATATGCGACTAATAAGTAGTCGCAGATACAATTAAGTGCAAAGGGGTGCTACTACACTCCCCAAAAAAGTAAAATAAATAAATTACTAGTATTAATAATTATTTATAAATTATTTTATACTTAGTATTTGTACCCCCAATCAAATTATAAGTCAAATGCAAAATATAATCCTAACTTAATTAATTTAAAAAACCCTAAACCCCAATGCAAAGAAACAAACTCGATCATCACCAAATGAATACACTCCAATAAAATGTTTCAATAGTGATATGGCTTTTGAAAAATAGTGATACTTATTGTAGGGGGTGAATCCGACAATTACGGAAGTGACGTCAGTCACGTCTGGATCGACGGGCACTAGCAACCTGAAACCACAAGCAACGTTAGAGCCCTTCAATGAGCACCGGTGGGGGTGTCGATGGAAGGGCCTCCGACGCTCTAGTCAGTAAATTGAGATAAATAACAGACGTAAGTAACGTAATAAAATAAATAAATAATAGGAAATAGATAGCAAAAATAATGTTCTCCGGAGGATCGGGATGTCCCGGTGGTCGAAATTAGAGTTAGTGAGCGAGGTGGAATGAGGGGCGACGGACGTCCGGACTAGCGGGACTAGTCGGGCGATCGGAACCCTAGAGTGTTGTGAGCGTGGAGGCGGAACAGAAGAGCGGAGAGAGCGGGAACAACAGAAAGTGTGCGGGTGCTAGAGTGGATACGAGTGATTCTCCCTCCTGAATTTCATTAGTGAGTTAGGATATATAGGTGATGGACCTATGGGGAGGTGGCTAGGGTTAGGGTTTTGCTAGAATCCCCGTTGCAACCCTAACAGTTCCAACTTCTTAGGAAACGATCTCCCGCGACTCTCGTCTGACTTGATCGCCAAGCAACTGCCGCGTTTAGGGTTTTCCCTTGCGGATTCACGTATCTCCCGTATATAGGCTTGGCTTTGGGTCTTGTGCTATGAGCGTGATATGAACCGTTTTATCGAGCTAGCCCGTTGGGCCTTATAATTTTTGCTAATTGGACTATTACGAATTTTATCCACTACACTTATAAATACCACTAAATAAAATTGTTACATGTTGAGTTGATAATTTATTATGCGTGTCACAAAAATAAAGACATGTCACTGAATTTAATGACATATGAATGTGTAATTATTTTTGTGACATATAAAAATATACTTATTTTTGTGACATATGAAAGTGTAATTATTTTTTATAACAATATATATTATAATTAGTTCTTAAAAAATATATAATTTTATGAATAATATAGTAATATAATTAAATATTTATATATGTGTGTTAATTTTGATGACATACTCTCTCTCTCTTCGTGCGGGGAGAGAACACGTGTAACAAAAATATTTTTTGAAACCTATGTGTAGCAAAAATATTTTCTAATAGCTTTAGATGTCACAAAAATTGGTTACACTTTTAAAATGTAACAAAATTTACTTATATCTTTATGTCTAACTAAAGTATATAGTGTAGCTAAACTTTGTTACATTTAAAGATGTAATAAATTTTGTGACATATCTCTTGATGACACTAAAATTATATCACTACTAGACAAATTTTTTGTAGTAATAAGAAATTAAGCAAACCAGAAAGCAACCTTCAACGGAAAAATTAAGAAATATAAGTTGTGTGGAAAATAAGTTGTGAAATATTGTTTGGTCACTTTTATTGAGAAAGATATATTTTTGCAAGTTTCTAATAACGAGATTGTCAACCGCTTTCAAATAATGAAGACTCGTTGAATAACAAATTAGATAGTTAAATATTTTTCTTTTATATTTTCATGTGTATGACTTTAAAACTGAACAATGTTTAGGGAGGTATTATTTTTAATGTTAAATTTTTTTTACGTTTATGATTATAATTATTTATCGCCCCCTTAAATTCAAGATTTTGAATCCGCCATATAAAGCAAGATTATTTATTTATCTTGCCTTATATAGGTACCAAACACAACCTCTATATATATAGGGAATGACTAAAATAAGAGCATTCCTTAAGATATAAAATAAAAATCATTTTCAGCCCTTATATCATCAAGATCTACGGTTGATTCGTAATCCTGTTGGATGGATTTATTGTCCTGAGTTCGAATCCCAAAGGTAGCAAAAATTTATTTTTCACAATTCATACCTTTATACAGCGAATTCATACGTGTTCTACATAAAATTCATACATTAGAAATTGCTCTTATTTTTTATTTTAAAAAATGTGCTCTCACGGGCGCGCTCCAGTGAGACCTCCTATTTTTCTTGTAACACGAGGACAATGAATAAGACATATAATACTAATGAACAAGACGTATATCTAACGAACAAAATGTATATACTGATGAAAAACAAAATTTAAAAAATTGGTAATGAATAAGACATATATACTGATGAATAAGGCTGTATATACTGATGAACCACAAAATTTAAAATATTATGCTCCCTCCAGCATTCGAACCCTGCGAAAAAAAATCTTTTTACAGATACAATATCAGCCATAGAATTGATAAAATAAACGCACCAGATCGTGCCTCATGTTACACGAAAATTAGGGGGTCTCATTGGAGTGGCCCCCTATATATATAGGAGAAAGTTAATTATACTAAGAATGCTATTTCGTGATAAATGAGAACGATTGAATAAGCCAGCATATAGTGTTGCATAAGCTGCTTGTAATGATTGAATAACGAAATTCAATTAATTAGATAGAATTTTTCGTTCTCTCCAAAATTCGAATCCTGGTAAAAATGTTATTCAATCATTCTCATTTCTCACGAAAGATAACATTCTTAGTCTAACTCATCCATATATATATATATATGCATGACTAGATACTTATATATCAAAGAAAAAAGAGTCGGTTGTAAGATTAAAATGTATGAAGTACAATTGGAAAAGGGGTGCCACCATATTTTGATAGTCTTGTGATCTGTGGGTCAAATCCCCCAAGATTTGAATTGAATACCATTTACTTAGAAACACTTTCTTTTCTTTCCTATTTCAGCCCATATCTTTGATTGGGACCTGGGAATATATCTATGCCTTGTTCATTTTTGGCTAAATATATAGGCATATCAAGATTTTAGTGCAAAATCTTAGCTGCAGCACCACTTGCCATATGCAAGATTTCCTATCTCTTAATAACTAGATTCTTCTCATCGCATGCGTCTCATATTTATCATACACCTTCATTTTCAGTCATCACTTGTGTTGACAATAAATTTACTGCCCCAATTAATCACAATATTTCCAACACTCTAATATGCTGTAACGATATAGGTTAGTGGTACATGCACGTGGGACAAGCTTAAAAGGTGGTTAAGATAAGTGAAAATTAAGATTGTGAATTTTCATGTATATATAATTATGAAATCGTATAAATGCAGGTGTACACTACACATATGATAAAGCTTCTAGAACTCTGGTAAATTGGAAAGGAAAGATTAGGATCAGTAATGGAGTATATTTTAATCAAGATTACTCCCTAGATCTAGAGGAAATTAGAGGGCTAAAAGTGATTTTGTTGGGACAAGAATTATAATTAGAATTTGACTTTTGGGATTTGGTTGTTACCTTGAATACCTACAAAGGTGATTTTACAATGAAGAAGAAAATCTTTGGGTTGATGCTTCCTCTTCCTTTCCCGCATATTCATGTGATTCCTAACCCATAAAAGTGCACTCGTGCATCATACATACATTTACCAAATCTATGATGCTTACCCTCAAAGATTCTACGACGCCCTAGCTAGCTACTTAATTACTTCCCAAAAAAATTCATTTTAAGAAAATAAAATTGGATCGCACATTTCACACATAATCAGAAATGGACCTATATATAATAAATTGATATGGTTTTCAATTCTAAAATTGTTGCGCTAGCGACCAAAAAGATGACCGAATGGCATGCTTAAATTAAACTATATATAATGACTCAAAAGTTATTAAGAAATTTTACTAGTTTCACCATCTAAATGATGAACTAAATAGTAGTATACTATACTATATTAATTATTTAGTTCCTATATAAACTCTTGGACGTCATTAATTAACTAGTTCAAGGGTGATGGTTTTGTTGAACAAAAAATTTCTATCGTAATTTTTCATAGAACAAACTAACCAGCTTCTTATTGACATGTTTTAAAAAATAATTAGGACATGACGTTGGACTCAGTATATTCGAAAACAATTTCTTATATGCACGTTTTTTAAGAATAAAAAGAATTTTAGTTATGGAGCTGCTCCAGATGCTACAAGAGGTATTGTTACATGAAATTACATGGAAAAAATGACTGGACCGTATTAACGCCGGAGTTTACAGATGGAGGGCGAGGGAGGGGGGCGCCGAGTCTATTTGTGTGTGATGAGTGAGAGAGCCGAGAGAGAATGAGAGAGGAAGGAGCGGCTATGGGGGAGAAGGATGAAGGGGTGGATTAGGTTTCCAGCGTGTTTCCGGTAAGCTTGGTGAAGAAGAAGGTGTGGGTTCCACCACCGACAAAATAAAAAAATTTAAAATGATTAAAATAATTATCGGTGTTAAATGGCTGTTAAGTCGGAGGGGTTAATTGGAGAAAATTAGGTACTTCAGTGACTTAGTTGACACCCCCTAGCCATAAAGAGTTAGACGTGATAAGGACCTATACCTCAGGGGTGAAATTGATACTTAAACGCTTTACTAATTATTAATGAAAATCCTGATGTGAGAACAGTCTAGATTTTAATTAAAGTTGTATTAATTTTATTGATTAGATTTGTTTTTAACATTTTAAAATTAAAGTGTGGTCTGTATTTGAAAATATTATGAAAGTTTGATCTAATTAAAATTGACATCACCTCTTAGGAACAAATTAAAGTGACCCGGCCTTTTCTACAAAAACATGTCCCGTCAATTCTTATATAAGTTTGTAACATCTCATGACTCAAATATTTAACTTCACATTCGCAATCTAGGCCCACTAGAAGGATGAATTCTGTGGGTGGTTTTGGAATATTTTGCACTTTATTCACTTTCTTTTTTTTTGTGCGACATTCACTGGTTTTCTGAGATTGTTGAGGTGATAAAATTACCAACACAAAAGGAATTGAAGAAGCTCTACTACACAGACCAAGTTCTTGGAACATGCCCGTGCCTGAGGGCATGCTCATGCTGCCGCATAGGGCCCCAAATTTTTGGGGGCCCAATTTTTTTCACTTTTTTATATATAGTACATATATAAAAAGTATCTTTGTTTAACAAATAGTATTCTAAACATATATGCAGTAACTGAAAAAGCATTCTAAAAAAAAGTGAATCAAAAAGTTTATCTACGATCAACTATGTCGCAAGACAGGTTGAATAGGTTTGCTATGATATCAATTGAAAGAAAATTGGTTGATCAGTTAGATTACATAAACTTGATAAATACATTTGCTTCTAAAACTGCAAGACGTGTTGTATTTAGATAAAGTAAGAAACTTATACTGTTAATGTTGAATTCTTAGTAAGTTATCTTTTCTTCTCTTTTGATTGAAAACTCTTTTGAATAATTGATTGAAAAAATTTATGTTAATATATTATTGTTGTTTCGTCGATATTAAAAAAATTTATAAAGACCCATTTTTTATGTTTTGCTTAGGGCCCTGTGAGATACAGGACCGGCCCTGTCTTGGAATTACATACTTTTTCATCGTGGCCTCATTAATTAATTTGTATTTTTCTGCACTCTTGTGTAGTAACATATCTCTCATACTGATCAAGGCTTTCAGGATTCATGCATTGGATTTTGTATAAGGCGTGTGTATTTAAGAGAAGTCTATATAGCTCGTATCCTCATAGCAACATTATTGTTCATGCGATGCATGCACAAATTTAGTACGCCCACATGGGTAGGGTAAGGAACTTTAAAGAAATTAATTATTAAGTGATTTGCGGTACCACACAAGCACAATTTTATCCATGTACTAGCTACCAAAATACTATAGTATTACCAATTATGACATGCACGTAAAAATTTGTATGCAGTGATTAATCACATCTTTTGATGAATATTTTTAATTAGATACAAAATATTCTTACTCTATATTAAATAAATAAACCTATATATAATTACTAAATTATCTTTAGAAACTAGTAATAAGCAAATATAGTATAAATCAACTTATATATCAAACTTCATATGTTATAATAAAATATATTAACTACATCCATGTAGGGGTGTGCATTCAGTTTTTCGGTTCGAACCGAACCGAAAAATCAAAATTATTAAAATAAAAATCGAACCAAACTGAACAAGTGAAATAGTAAAAAAAAATCAAAAAGATTGAAAAATCAAAGAAAGGAAATAGAAAATAAGAAAAAAATTAAATTATATTAAAATTATATATCAATATATATATATATATATATATAAAGTATATGTATATACTTATATATATATATATATATTATTAAATAAATATAATTCGATTTTCAATTTTTATAAAACCAAATCAAACCGAATCAAATAACCAAATTCATTTGAAAAATCAAACTGAGCCATATTTCAAATTTTCGGATCGATTCGATTACCCATGAGATCAAACTCGTCTTTCTTTACATGAAACTAAAATGCTTGTATGTACGGCTGTGCTATATATGCACAGGTTGTATTTATAAATATACACCATGTATGTGTGTCACTGTTTGCGCCCACAAGTATCACGTGTGTGCAAGTGCGTGTAAAATTCCAGAAATAACGTTAATGGGAAAATCTGTGCAGTAATTAATTTAGCAATTAAAAAAATAGTAGAATATTTTTAAAGTATTGTTAAAAATAAAGAAAAAGATGTCTTAAAGAAACGACATTTTTTTTATTACTAATCACACTAGTGGACACTTGGCCGTTGTTTTCATCTTGCACTCACGATATCTGATTTAGGACCAAAACACATACATATATACATACATATGTTGCACGCTCAAGTAATAAAATGTGAATAACGTATACAATTAATGCAATCTTCATTATGCATATACCATCACTCCAAAACAGAAAATACTAACATTATTTGTAAATATAGAACTCATACACCTTCTATAAATTACACCTCCCATCACGAAATTAAATCAAGTCCATCACAAAACCCTCTATAGCTAGCTCTAAAATGGCAAACCATTCCCCCATTTCTTCTTCACAAATTTTGACAATTCTAACCTATCTTCTCTGCGTTTCTGGTGAGCTGATGCCATGGCCTACCGCAATCCCTAGCCACATTCAGTCACTCGACATAGCGTCGAGGCTTCACAACGACGTCGACTCCATGAAACGAGCTTCAAACGACTACGGAAACCTCGTCCACGAGGCTCCATCTGCAATTCTCTACCCTTCATCCATCGCCGACATCATCGACCTCGTGAAATTCTCCAACAACTGCTCCACCCCCTTCGGCGTCTCCGTGCGCGGCCACGGCCACTCCGTGAGGGGGCAGGCCATGGCCCGCGGCGGCGTGGTGGTGGACATGTCGTCCCTCCCGACTCGAAACGTGAGGGTTTCCCGGCACCCCACGTTAGGGTTTCACTACGCCGACGTCGGGGGGGAGCAGCTGTGGGTGGACGTGCTGCGCGCCACGGCGTCGGAGCACGGGCTGGCGCCGGTGTCGTGGACGGACTATCTGTACCTGACGGTGGGCGGGACGCTGTCCAACGGCGGCATCAGTGGGCAGGCGTTTCTTCATGGCCCTCAGATTAGCAATGTTGTTGAAATGGATGTTGTCACAGGTGCATGCTTCATGTTTTTTCATTTAGGATTCTGAATGATGAAAGAGAAAGTGTTTGAGAATACTAGGTATCGTGGTACTGGTACACAACAAGATCATCACATACATATATATGTTACTGGACCTACACTAAAATACATGAATAATTTTGCTTTTAGATTTTGGCATCGATAATATATTTATGTTGAGGTTCTAGGTAATATCTTGACATCAAATTTGTCAAGGGAATGTACACCTCCACGTGCTACCTAACTAGGTGTACAATAAAACAATAGATATTCATTCATCGATCTTATTATTATAGTCACGTTTTTTTTTTCCTTTACCTAAAATAAAGAAAAGAAATCAAGTAATATTGTGGTGCTTTTTTGTTCAGGTAAAGGAGATTTGATAACATGCTCCCACCACATGAATTCTGAGCTATTTTTCGCAGTTCTTGGCGGCCTCGGTCAGTTCGGCATCATAGTCAGAGCAAGAATCATCCTAGATAAAGCTCCTACAAGAGTAAGAAATTTCTCTTTAATTAATTATTTTTTTAAATAAGTGTCCTGATATATATATGTATTTGATTATAGGCAAAATGGGTGAGAATGATATACAGTGATTTCTCGAAATTCACAAGAGATGAAGAACACCTCATCTCAATAAATGGAGCAAATTATGTGGAGGGGTCCCTACTCACAGACAAAAGCCCTCCAAATAACTGGAGATCCTCTTCTTTCTACTCATCTTACCATCAATCCAAAATTGCCACTCTCTTGAAAAACAATCAAGGCCTCCTCTACTCCATCGAACTCGTCAAATACTACGACCATCTCACTGCCCACACCATTGATCAGGTACGTACATATCTGCATGCACACATCCTATATATACTATTTCTAATTAATTGGTAAAATAATTACAGGAAATAGAGATGATGGTAGAAAATCTGAGCTTCGTAGATGGATTCATTTTCATGAAAGATGTTCCGATGATGGATTTTCTAGCAAGAGTGGGGAACTTGGAGGCGGAGAAGGAGGCGCAGGCGCACCCATGGCTAAATCTGTTCGTCCCAAAATCTCGACTGCTGGATTTTCATTCGGGTGTGCTAATCAACATAATTGGGAGGCATAACCAAACCACCGGACCCATCCTTTTCTACCCTTTTCACCGAAAAAAGTAGAATATATATATTCTTTTCTTTTCTTTTTTAAATTATTCATTTGGGTTCACTTTAATTAATCTTAACTTTGCAGATGGGATGATAGAATGTCTGCTGTCACACCAGATGAGGACATCTTCTACACTCTAGGGCTGCTCCACACGTGCGGGGCCCACGAGCGGGGATATTTCGAAGCCCAGAATAATGAGATAATCAAATTCTGTGAAGAAGCAGGCATCGAAATCAAGCAGTATCTCCCCCACTATAAATCTAGGAGAGATTGGATGAAGCATTTTGGTGGCAAATGGGAAAGTTTTGAAGAAAGAAAGATGGAGTTCGATCCAAGAATGATATTATCTAGGGGCCAAAATATTTTTGATTCTGTTACCTACTCAGATATATGAGATGCAGATAATTTTGTAGAATATATAATTAGGTCCATTTATCCAACGCAAGGTATATATTTCAGTGCCATAGTCTGCAGTACGTACTTCAGTTTTGTGTTGAAAAGAATTGTACCTCTTCACATGCATCCATTGTCCTGCAACTTTTTTGTGTTCCACTTTGTCATACTACTATTAATTTAACTATTTCATAAATTTTTGTCATAAAAATATAATGAACCTTAATTAATATTTATCATTAAAAATTGAAATTAACAAAAAAAAATATATTCCCTAATTATGAAAATCAGTAGTTAATTAAAAATGCAAAATAAATATAAAAATAATTATATATTCTAATTAAATAAGTGAATCATATCCTAATTAACAATCTTAAAACTATATATACTCAAAATAAAAGGTTAAAATGCAAGAAAAATGTGTTTCGAGTTTTTCTTGTTTACCTTTTACTAGATAGAGGAAATAGAAAACAAAAAACGGGCGATTCAACTTTAAACTTTAGCTCCATTTACTTTGATGAAAAATGAAAGAACAGATGTATTTTCATCATTTTTCTATCATTTTCACATAGTATATGTTTATTATGGTAGAATTTTTTTTCCAAGCAAGGTGAATTTTTTTTTCTCGGACAACTCATTTTCACCCATTTTTTCTCAATATTTTTCATTATTTTCATCTCTAATAAACATATAATAAAAATGAGAAAAATATAATATTTTCTCATCTATTCTTATTCATTATTTTCCAATGAAAAATTTACAACGAAAATGAACGCACCCTATAAAAATATATATACACGCGTGCATATATACCTGATACACACCAAATTAAGCTTATAATTTATTCAAGGCATCAATTAGTACTAATAATGCTTTGTTATGTGTGCGTGTATTGGCTTAATGGTAAAGTATTAATGTCTAAGACCAACTATATTAGGTTCGAGTCCATCGTGGCGTAATTTTTAAATTTAGTCATTTAATTATTAATTTATAAAAAAAAATAATGCTTTGTTTCGAATATAAACGGTGATATTAGAAAAGGAATCCCTTAGAATCCACGTGTGACAATGAACCCTATGAATTGAACAACCACACCAGATTTTAATCAATTTTCTATAAATAAGAGGTAAAGTTACACTTTTTTGTTTTTGGAACTTTAGGTCCAATAAAAATACAGTTTCTACATACTATATTTTCTAGATGTCTAAAAGGCACTCACAATGATTCACAGTTTGGTGCGGTTTAGAATAAGAGGATTGAGCAATGATGCCTCGATAAATTGTTCACACGGCCAAAGTGAGACAAGTCGTAATTAATTTTCTTGTACTTTAATTATTTTCCATTAATGAAAAGGGTATATATTGATATTTACGAAAACAATTTTACTTTAAATAGTTTACACTAATGATTATGTCGCATTTATGCACGAGCTTCATAATTTTTACATCGCTAAGACGGCTAAAGGGATACTATACGATGTTTGTCGATCGAGAGATAACCTAATTATGACCCGTGGATTAAAGGGAACACTAATTATATATACACACTTTTATCTTTAGACATTTGGAGTTTCAAACTAACTTTTGTCCAAGAATTAAGTGATGGTGCTCCACTTTAATAATCAGTTCCAAGATTTGAATTGATTTGGAATTGCTTTTAATTACTTAATCGGAATACGTGGGTGAACTATTTTTGGTTCTAACTTGAAGAGGTATTGAATACATGCCGAATCTGTCACGCACGCACGCTTATCACTAACTATTTTTAAGGATATATATACAACTTTTAGTTTTTATAATTTTTATATAACATAAGAATCTTTTTATATTTAAATTCAAAATTGTAATAAGACTTATCAATTTGTCATATATTTATTATTTAAGTTCAATATTTTTATGCCGATGAGGGCTAGCTCAAGTGGCAAAACTGAGGCACTCAAAGACTCTCCTTTGTGAGAGGTCTTGGGCTCAAATCCCGTTTGTGTGCGAGTAGTTTTTCCACTTTTGTGTGGGTAGTGTTCCCACCTTCCGAGTAGTTTTTCCATCTTTGTGTGGGTAGTGTAGTGTTCCGACTGCGTGCGTGTTGCTTATTTGATTATATATATTAGAGATATTTAAGGTTACCGGGGTAGGCCAAAATTCATAAGCTATGATTGATTCTATGTGGCATTGTCTGGAGATTAAGTACCGACTCACCCCAATCGAACATGATATTACAAGACTAATAATATCTAATCCTACAAACCAAGCAACTCCTAGATGACTTTAACTCCCAATCTTTTTTTTTTTTTGATAAATTATATATATAAATAAATAAATAAATTTAAAGATCGTGTGACAGAGGACTCGAACTCAGGACCTCAAGTTTTAGACATTAACCTCCTACTGCTAGTTCAACACACACATTAACTCCTAATCTATTGATTAGAAATGAAGTGTCTTATCAACTAAATTACGTTTTATCGGCGAGGATGTGTAAGTATAAGAATTTACTAATAGGGAATATGAATCGAGTAATTAAATGGGGGTGTATTAAGAT
The DNA here is from genome assembly GCF_028751815.1 of Salvia miltiorrhiza. Taxonomy (NCBI): domain Eukaryota; kingdom Viridiplantae; phylum Streptophyta; class Magnoliopsida; order Lamiales; family Lamiaceae; genus Salvia; species Salvia miltiorrhiza. The sequence continues at coordinate 682,899 of NW_026651556.1, forward strand.
AATCGAATGTGCAGTTACCACCCCTTATTTTAGTTAATATTTTCATTCGAGCTCATTAATATATCCTTAATGTTTTTCAAGAGCATTCATTATTCTACACTTATATTGCATAGGTACGGGGTGCGGATGCGGGGGCGATACGATACGAGTACGGGGATACAGGTTTTTAAAAATTATAAGGTACGATTCGGCAAGGATACATCTAATTATTAAAATTTTATGATATATAATGCTTATAAACTATATACAATTTAAATTTTCTTAAATTAATTCTATGTAATTTACATTTTATTTTACCCAAAAGTTAAGCATTTTCAATTATATAAGTTAATTGAGCAACAATATAACGATTCAAATATTATTAGTCCAATATATAAGTCATAACTGAAAATAAAATTATCAAAATAACCTTGTGTAGGCCTTTCGTGCACGAGATACGTGAATTTCGCCTATGGAATTTGCAAAACCGGTTTATTTTTATAAATTGTTTTAAAAGATACGCCACGTGGCGAATCGGGTGCGAATCCGACGAGAATCCGAGAGAATCGCACCCTAAAAGAATCCGATTCGCCGTACATGCTGATTTTTGAAGAATCCGCGCATTATAATCTACACACGTTTGCATTGGATGACACATTTTTTTTTTTAGATATGATCATTAAGTTGGGACGATTGTGAATATTATTGCCCACTTTTGTTTGCTTGCGAGGCTGAAGGTGAAAAAAAAAACAAAGAGATTGTAACATCAAAAGAATCAAGCTAGTTGCAAGACTTTTAAGTTTCAAAATTATGACTGCACAATATTCTGTCTCTCTTTACATATACATATCGTATCTATGCCCGAAAAGTGCATGCAAGCTGTTGAGTATATTTTTTTAGATTGATTTATACAAACACACACACACCCCACTTATAATTCAGTGTATATATTTATTAGTGTGTAGGTTCCCTTTCACATGCATACACATTTTAACTCTCATTCACACACACTTTGAATATCAATGTTACTGACTTGGCTTGGACTATTATGAACTATTGCTCACGATGGATGCTCATAATAGTGCACAATGTCCGCGTATGAATTATATAGATTTATTAATTATTTATTCATATATAATGTGAATGATATTTTCAGACATTCGTGCAAGAAAGAAAAAAAATTCTAACGTAATGATTAATTTGTTTTGCAGGCGTGCGTGCATTTACAAATTAGTATAACACCGAAATGCAAACATAATGATTTATTGGATCTGTTGATTAATTTTCTAACACGTGATAAGTGATTAGGGACATGATTATCCTCTCCCCTTTTAATAGGTGTAATGATTTAAGAATACTCATTAAGGTTTGTCGCCTATCTAGAAAAGTTGTCCTCAATTTTATGGGAAAATTTACTTAATTGGAACCAACCTGGTGAAGCTCAACACTCAAACCTAAGTCTAAATAAACCGGAGAAGGAGATTAGATTTAACCTGAGTTACAATGAGATGAGAGTAAACTCGCTTGAAACTTGCAGATAGAAAACTTAAAAGTAAAATTGCAGATTTAACCATTGATATGATCTGCCATTATCGATTTTGATCATATATTGTTTTATGTTTATCTCTAGCTACTTTTATTTATAATGTTTCAATTACTAAACAAATCTATATGATTTTAAGTTTAATTAACTCTACTTTTATAATGTTTCAATTACTAAACAATTTTTTGGAAGTCATGCAAACATATAAAAGTTTAACAGGAATGTCGACAGCAAAGAAAATTAACTATATATATATATATAGCTTGGTCTAATTAAGAATAAGTCTAGTGCGTACAATACAATAGTAAAAGTATATATTAAGTAAAATAAACTTAGAGGAGTTTGTGCCCACATTAAAAAAAATTGGGAAAAATAATATTCCAAAATGTTACAGGCAGCGTTTGAACTTGTTTTTTTCTAATATGTGCGAACTTTTTATAACATGGGCTTTTTTGGCACTGTGATGCATGAAAGAGATCTAATTAATGCCTTGAAAAGATCTAATTAAAATCTCTAAAAGCCCATATTTAGATCAAAGGATTGCAAATTTTGTGTAGGAAACACTGCCACAATATACACAAGAATAATTTTAGAAAATGTCACTATGTCCCTCGACTTATTAATTACTAATTAGTTTTTATTTACTAAGTTAAATGGATCGGAGCCCTTATTTAGCCAAAAGGTTTTCAGAGATTTGAGAGGAACGTTATGTATTTTTCCTATCTGTCCACATTGAATAATCTTTTTAAAGCTTCAATGTAAACTAAACCAATGTTCTAGGTTAATTAAATTAGTGTTAATATTCCACCCATTATTGCTGGTTTCTTAAATAAAATTTGAAAATTCAAAAGCTTGATTTTATAGCTAGCAACCAAAACAAAAAAAGGATTAATTGAAACAAGAAATTCAAGGGCCAATTATATATACAACTCCTGTAAAGTAAAAGAAGTGGTTGTTGAATGGTAATATTATAAAACGTGGGATTGAAGCGAAGGAGAGAAGAAAGAGGATCTCCACTCGTTTGTGGAATAGAATCTGCATTTGTGATTAGATAGTTTGTGTGAGATGAGAAGCTAGCACTCGTTATAAAGCAATTGTGTTGCTTACATCAACGTGACGAATTCAAATTAATTTCTATTAATCCAAGGAAAAGAAAAAAAATATACAAACTCAAAATGTTGTCTTATAATTTTATTTAATTTGGTTTCGACTTTGTTCGGTGTATATATATGGGACGTGGATATACTATATATTAAGCGCAAATTTAATATATGTGTAATGATCAAATTGAGATCCAGTATTATACCACACTTAATATCACATTTTGTGTTCCACTTTCAATTTTATTTATTTTCTAATATATTTTTCTCTGATTTCAATTTTGAATGTGCTAATTTAATTTTTTTATTGGTAACTAGGTACATAATTATTTTTTATCATTTAATTTCACTTTTATTAGATAATAATATATGTTGATAAATTCAAAGTTTTTGTATATAAGCTTTTTAAAATTTTAATTTTTGAAATAAAAATTAAATATAATTTATAATATAATAATAAATTCATAAAATTGTGGGATATTGAATCTCATCCCGTATGTCCACCGTGTGTACTTAGCTATATATATGCACAAGAGATTCTTTATGTCACTTTTGGTGTCCCAATTTTAATTTTGTACAATTTTAATGATATTTTCTCAATTTTAATTTAATATGTTTTAGTATAATTTGAATAGTATAACACGTTGGACACAAAAAAATATGAGACAGAAGATCTATATATTTCGTCATTTATGTGGTAGCTTATTTAAATTTAATTAATTGAACTTAGTATATGTTTAGATTTGAAATTCGTCTAGTAGCTTTATTAACAAAGATTAAGGAATAACTATATAATAAGTGAAACAATAATTTAATATTTTATATTTTCAAATTCACTTAGTTCCTCTGCAACTTAATGAGTCAAGTAATGAAGAATTGAATACATCGTTGTCCAGAATATTTGAATTCAAATAGTTTAGATATTAGGGAATTATGAAGGTGATGGAAATAAGATTCTCCCTAAATTGTGTGAAGCATCAGCAAAGATTTGGTTGTTCATTTGTAGATAGTATTTATATGTGAAGAGGCAAGACAACAACCAAATCCCAATTTCAATTTCTAACACTATTTTATCAAGACAACGTGGTCCATCCATACACTGCTATTAATTAATTTCCAAATTTCTCTAAACTTAGTAGAGCATGCACAACTCACATTTATATTTTGTTTTATTAACAAATATGTGTGTGTTATTAATTTCTTCAAAAAAATATGTGTGTTATAAATGTCATTATATGTGGATATGTATTGATACATATGGAATATGAGATACCATATATGGAGTGATTAGTTTCAAGAAGCATCAGTTGTCTACTCAAAAAAGAAGGATTATTTCAAATAAATATACTATTTTAAAAGTATTGCAAACCAATATTTTAAAGATATATTGTGATTTTATTTGGGCGGCTAACACTATATGTTATGACTTGAATTGCCATCGCCTCTTATTGTCAAAGAATTTGTTATCGATTGTGTAGTGTATTGGTACAATTAAATGGGATCGGAATTTGTTGTCGGTTGTGTAGTGTGTTTGTATAATTAAATGGGTACCGAGGCGGGTTCGGGGTGAATTTTTGAGACGAGTATGAGAATGAGAAAGCAATATCCGACTCCACCTATTCCACGAGGTGGATACCTAAGTAAAACTAGCTTGAAATTATGTTGTGATTTTATCATAAAATAAACAAGACATGTAGAGGAGGTTTTTTGGACCCATTTGAAGAATTGGACAGGACCTTTGACAAGGTACAAAAGTGATTTATTAAAATTTGATAATTTTCACGTGATTCTAGTAAAATTAAATGGCCGATTTATGTACGTAAGAGTAGGGATGTCAATCGGGCCAGCCCACCGGATTTTCGGGCTAGCCCTATCGGGTTCCGGTTAGTCGGGTGCGGGCTAATCGGGTTGGAGATTTTTTCGGGTTGTAAATCTTCAATCCTAACCCTAAACTTTCGGGTTTCGGGCTAGCCCATCGGGCTAATCAGGTTAAAGGCGTAAAAATAAAATTATCATTTGTATTTTATTATTCCTAATGATCTAATGTACTATAATGTATAAAATATACATAGATATTAAAGATATAAATTATATAGCAAAGCATGAAATGCAAAAATATAAGATATTCAAGATTACATAAACAAAATTATATTAAAATGAGATAGTAAAATTTAACATATATCAATGCACTAGAATCAATCTGGATTATTACTGAATAATTAGTGGATTTGTCATGCACTTCTCATTGACACAAAAAAAAAATGGTATCACTTTAAAATGAGATACTAATAATTAATTTCTAACTAATGAGATACTAATAATCAATTTCTACAAAAAATCCGTAATTAATTTCACTTTTTTTAATGAGATTGCACACACACACACACATATATTATAACTAATTAATTTCACTTTTTTGAATGAGGCTACATATATATATTTAAGTAAATATCATAGATCTAAACATAGCAGAAGTTGTAACTGGATGCATCAGTCACAATTCCGTCAGCCCACCGGGCCAGCCCATCGGGTTTTCGGGCTAGCCCTATCGGGTTCCGGGTTAGTCGGGTGCGGGCTAATCGGGTTGGAGGTTTTTTCGGGTTGCGATTTTTCAACCCTAACCCTCTAATTTTGTCGGGTTATTCGGGTCGGCCCACGGGTTTCGGGCTGCATTGACATCCCTACGTAAGAGGCGAGTCTAGAATTCGAACCTCGTCATTTCCCCTTACCCACCACCAAAATAAATAAATAAATAAAAATAAATAAATAAATGCCAACATTTAAGCACTACAAATCTTGAGAGAACAATTATACAATCTCATTACATTCTAGATATATTTTTACACTAGAGGTGGAAAAAATAATTATTACCGGTCAATGTTTGCTGAGAAAATGCCAACAATTCATATTGATTTTGACCTTACATTAGAGGAAAAAGTGAATACATATCGTCTTCAATCAATAGATGCAAGCAACCCACATGCTCAAATGGTCCCAAATAATCAAATCCTATCAATCAACACTAAATCTAGTACCCCCAAGATTTGCCCCTTCCTCTTAAAGAAATATGAACGGACCATTCACAACTACCAGATCAATAGAGATCTAATTAATTGTTACATCTACAATTTGAAAAATCAAAATTTAAAAGGGAAACAAATGACTCACTCTTTTTTTTTTAGAATTATAAAATGTATTTATTATATGATCAAATAAACAATTCGCACGCAAACGGAACCTCTACACACAAAGGTGAAAAAATTACTTGCACGCACGCGAGATCACTACCCACATAAAATGGAAAAATTAACAAATGTCTCACTCTAAAGGTTGAAAAAAATGGCTCCAAATTTTATATTCATATTATAAATACTACCGAGGTTTCTCCTGCATCATATACGCCAACACTAATAATAATAATAATAATAATAATAATAATAATAATAATAATAATAATAATAATAATAATAATAATAATAATAATAATAATAATAATAATAATAAGATAACGTTAACAACGAAAAAAAAATCATCGTGTAGAACTCAATTTCGTCGCTAAATATAATTAACAATTTGATGAAAATGAAATTAGAAATTCCTGTTCTTCTAAGGAAAGGCCCAAATATAAGCAATACACTACTATAATTAAACTATCATATTCGTATTGTTTTGATATTGTCGTGGGCTTAAAGGCACCTCTGGGCAGATCTGAAACAGCTATAAGTCCAAATCTAGCAGAGCTGCAATGAGACAGATCTGAGGAGGCGAGTCCAAGTTAAATGACTAATACAGATATGGAGTCGATGTGGAAGTTAGAAGATACATGTATTTTTAATTCTTTTATCTAGATTAAATACTCTTTTTTCTTTTTGAGTGTTTTCTCCACGGGACTTTAGCTGACAAATTTTGACGGGATTTGGGCCAAGGGCCTTAATTACAACATTAATGAGCCCTTTATATTTTAGGGCTTAACAAGGTTTAGAAAGTAGCCTATAAATAGAGCAAAATATTCAAATGTAAAGGCATTAGCTATTCCTTCAAAAATAAACACAAAAGTAGTAATTCTTTCTTTTCCTTCAAGCTTGCCAATTATCTTCTTGTTTTTGGGTTCGATTCTTACCGAATTCAGCACAACTGAAGAAAGACTTCGCTATTTCTTCCATGAAAAACTCATTTTAACAAAAAAAAATGGTAATCTAATAACGACGAAAATTTATGTCTTTAATTATTTTTTTATTATTATTTTTTAAATTTTTTTCCAACATCATTTTAGTTCACATTCAAAACCATTTTAGCTTTTGCCTAAAAAAAACCATTTTAGTTCTCATTTTTAGTCCAGAATCATTTTAGTTCTCACTTCTAGCAGCAGCTTCAAAACTTCAAAGAGTTCACCTGATCAATAACACAACCTCTTTAGTCCATATTCAAAACTACCAAGAATCATATATTTCAGCTAAATCAATGCTGCAAAAAGTCATGAAGCCTGCCACCATCTTCTTCATCATTCATCTTCCAAAACAATCAAACACAATAAAATTATTCAAATTATTACTACACAACATCTTTAAAGATATAATAAAATTCAAAAAAAGAAAAATCAAAACAACTACATCTCCTTGAAGGGAGAGGGCGGCTGAAGGGAAGATGGCGAAGAATGGTATACGTAGTTGTTCCTGCTACCGTCGTTGGGAAAGGAGAAGGCCGAAGGCGGTGGCTCCGTGTTGTTGTTGTTTGATGGATGACGACTGTTTCTTCTAGGATTTAGGATTGATCTTGGCAAAAATTGTTTTGGTGAGTGCTGAGAGTGAATTTATTTGGGAATTAACAACGTAAACAAACTCGTCTTTGAAAAGGCAGCATTACGATGGATTAACACAAAAAATATATATACACGGGTGTGGTTCTAGTGAGAATTATTTTTTCTACTGTAAATATTAATGCATCCGCTGTTAAATTTATTGTACTAGAAAAAGAAAAAAAAATCGCTTCCTTCAAGATTCGAACCTAGGTGTTGCATTCATTCATCAAGATGATGCATCCACCGTAGATCTTGATAATTGAAAGGTTGAAATTGGTTCTCCATTCTTATTTTATTTTGTGGTTCTTACTTGAATAAATCAATATAAATAAATAAATATATATATATATATATATATATATATATATATATATATATATATTGGGTGTGGTTCTAAAGAGAACTACATATTTGTGAGAACGTGAGAACAATTAAATTTAATGTATCCACTGTAAAAATTAATGCATTCGCTGTGAAAATTAATGCACTCAAAAAAATATAAAAAATTGCTCTCTTCAAGATTCGAAACCAAGATCTACATTCATTCAACAAGATGATGCATCCACCGTAGATCTTGATGATCGAATGGCTAAAAATGGTTCTCCATTCTTATTTTATTTAGTGGTTCTTTCTTGAGCCTCTCCATATATATATATATATATATATATATATATATATATATATATATATAGGGGCGCGCTCCATTGAGACCCCCTATTTTTCGTGTGACATGAGCACAATGAATAAGACATATAATACTAATGAACAAAATGTATATCTAATGAACAAGATGTATATACTGATGAAAAATAAAATTTAAAAAATTCGTAATGAATAAGACATATATACTGATGAACAAGCCGTATATATCGATGAACAATGCAGTATATACTGATGAATAACAAAATTTAAAATATTCTGCTCCCTCCAGGATTCGAACTCTGCGAAAAAAAATCACCCTCCAAATACAATATCAACCATATGATTGATAAAATAAACACACCAGATCGTGCCCTAGATCTCACTAAAATTAAGGGGTCTCATTAGAGCGGCCTCTATATATATATATATATATATATATATATATATATATATATATATATATATATATATATATATATAGGGGCGCGCTCCAGTGAGACCCCATATTTTTCGTGAAACACTAGGACAATGAATAAGACATATAATACTAATGAACAAAACGTATATCTAATGAACAAGATGTATATACTGATGAAAAATAAAATTTAAAAAATTCGTAATGAATAAGACATATATACTGATGAACAATGCAGTATATACTGATGAATAACAAAATTTAAAATATTTTGCTCCCTCCAGGATTCGAACCCTGCGAAAAAAAAATCACCCTCCAGATACAATATCAGCCATAGGATTGATAAAATAAACGCATCAGATCGTGCCCTAGATCTCACTAAAATTAGGGGGTCTCATTGGAGCGGCCCCCTATATATATATATATATATATATATATATATATATATATATATATAGGGAGAGGTTCAGGAAAGAACCATAAATAAAAAAAGAACGGAAAACCATTTTCAGCCATTCGATCATCAAGATCTACGGTGGATACATCATCTTGTTGGATGAATGCAGATCCTGGGTTCGAATCCTGAATGGAGCAATTTTTTATATTTTTTGAGTGCATTAATTTTAACAGCAAATGCATTAATTTTTACAGTGAATGCATTAGATTTGATGGTTCTCCCGTTCTCACAAATAATATAGTTCTCTCTAGAACCACACCCTATATATATATATATGTCTTATTCATTACGAATTTTTTAAATTTTTTTTTTCATCAGTATATACATCTTGTTCATTAGATATACGTTTTGTTCATTAGTATTATATGTCTTATTCATTGTACTCATGTTACACGAAAAATAGGGGGTCTCACTGGAGCGCGCCCCTATATATATATATATATATATATATATATATATATATATATAGAGAGAGAGAGAGAGAGAGATAAAATGAGAATGGAGAACTATTCTCAATCCTTGGATCACGATGATTTACGGTAGATGCATCATCTTGATGGATGAATGCACCACCTGAATTCGAATCCTGAAGACATCGAAATTTTTATTTTTTTCATTTATTTTGAATGCAGTTAATTGCACAACGAATACAGTAATTTTACTTGCGCAATACAATACAATGTTCTTAGCTCATATAGTATTTGATTTATTAATTATAAAAGAAAAGGAAGCACGCTTTTGATTAAGCCATGATGTCCCATGAAAATGACACAATAGCTAGCAATCAAAATTGGAATCGCTCTCTCCAGCGATTGAATAAGACTACACCACCAAAATCTCCAAAGATTCAGTGGATTATTCTAATTGGGAATTATTATTTTTGTTGTTTATTATTATATACAGTACGATATCTAATACTATCTATTTATCTATTCTGATGGTACGAATACGATGTGAGTTTATAACGTGTCGAGATATGAGTGCTTCTTAAATATTAAATTTGTTAGAATAACTTTATATATCAAATGTGTACCCTGTGAACAATTAATTAATAGTACTAACACTTATCCATACAAGAATGAATAGTGACGAAATGGAAGTGTGTTGCTCTGTTTCCAAGTTCCAACCCACCAATGAAAAACCAGAACCGGGAGCACCAAAAATATTTACTTCAATATATAATACTACTCCCTCCGTCCCGTTAATCATGGCTCAAAACTTTTCGACACGGGTATTTAGGAGAGTAAAATTAAGAAGTAAAGTGTATATCCCACAAACTTAATTTAGTGTTAATTTTAGTTAGGAATTGCTGCCACTGTTCTCTCTCCCTCCCTAATCTCCTTCCACAGTCAGCTCCTTCCCCTAATATCCTTCCACAGTCCGACCGGCGAAACAACCGGCAAAAACCACCGCACCATCGTCTCTTTTCTCTCTTTACCGGATCCTGAAACCCGTCCCCCTCTTGCTCCGATTTATAGCAACAGAGCCGCCGTCAGAGCTCTATATCACCAAATCCATCGACACCACCCTTCGTCTCATCTCCCTCCTCTAATTCTCGCCGACGGCGACGCCACCCACCTAACGCCGCCTCCCTTCGCCCACAAACCCAACAACAGAAAACTCAACAGCAGCACCTAAAAGAGAGAATGATTTCAGAGATTTGCTGCACCCTTTTCGTACACCGCCCTTGGCATCCGAGATCTGCAGCAACCTCGGCGTCGCGGTGGAGGTGGTTCACCTCTGCACCGCCGCCAAAGCTCCTCGTCAGAGGCGCCACGAGTGAAGAGATCTGTGGCTGTAAGGCACGAAGCTCGTGAACCGTCTCGCTGTTGCTAGATTGAGTGTAGAGAGAGCGTCAAAGAGAAGAGTGTAGAGAGACACAGGCGGTGAAAAAATCGATGAAATAAGAGAGAGAGAGAGAGAGAAGCGAACTGGAAAGAGAGAGAGAGAGAGAGGAGCGAACTGAGCAGTGAACTTTTTCTTTAATTAAGCAATTAATCTAGCCCTAATTATTGCCCAAAAAGGAAACGAGCCAAGTAGCTTGGGACGGCCCAAAAAGAAATACGAGCCATGAATAATGGGACTGAGGGAGTACTATTTACATGATATTTTTTTTTGTTATTATAATATTCATATTCTTTTTCGTGCAAAGTTCGTCAATATGAACTCTAAAACAATATAGTTTTCTCATTGAAAAATTGAGGACGTTGTGAATTGTGATTATAAAGCTTGTGTTGTACCATTTCAAAAAATTGTGATTGCAAAATTTAAAAATTCATATAGCATTTAAAAATTTCGGTAATATTAGTACATAATATTCCCAACGACGATGAACTCTTTTTATTTTATTTTATTGTATTGTATTTTGTTTTGATTTCTGACTGTGGAATTGGAGTTTCCAACATACCCCCATCAAAGTAAAAAATATTCACTGATCAATATTGTTGAATTAGTTTTAACAAGAAGTAGCATTACATTTTGCTTGTGATCTGTTGATTTTTAGTGTGATCAAGAAATAATCGTTTCTATTCTTTTACAAATCTGGTATGGGGCGGAGGACCGTATGCAAGTTTTTTTGCTTATATTAAGAAGAAATCCTAAATCCAACTAATTAATACACACTTTTGTTTTTATTTAAGATTACTTTATAATAAAAGGGATAACTTTCTGTCACATTTGAACTCAAGAGATACATACAAGTTGTCACAAGAATCCCAAATTTATTTTACTACTTCTCCGACCATTTACATAAGCTACGTAGGCCGATGTTGGGCTCACCTAAAATATAGCCCAATACAATCTATGACATAATTTATTTGAAATCATTTTTATACGCTAAATTAGAATTTATAATTCATAACTAGAGTTCAATATTCTTAATAAATTTTAATAATACATAATTAGACTTTATAATTTAGAATTAGGATTTATAATTAAATTCAATTAAATATCAGATTTAAGTGGCACATGATTCGAACGAGCTCAAATTATAATAGAAAGGGGCGAGCAAGAATTTGTTTTTTAAGCCAAGTAATGGATATTTTCAAGAAAGCAATTCAATAAGGAGTAGGTGAGGCAACTCATGCTAAAGATCACTAATCGCGAACACTTTCTACTTCCGAATATGGGAAATTTTAAGAATAAAGTATAGCCGATATTAGAGTTGTAAATGAATTAAATATTTAAATTCAATTATGTATTTCATTTAAAATTTTGATATTCGTATTCGAATTTGAATATAAATATTCAATTCGATTTGTTTAGTATTCAAATACAAATATAAAATTTAGTATTCATCCAATTCAATATTTGTAGATATTTAATAATAGGGATAATTGTCTGTAAATCCATAACGTTACACGTAATTGGTTTTTGCTCCTATTTTGAAAAATGTGGATCCTAAATGTATAACCTTTTATTTTGTCTCATTTTTTCCTGTCACCGATTTTTTCTTAATCCGGCGCTAGAAATTATACAGTGGCAGCCGGAATTGATGTGTTGGCAGCCGGAAATTGACGTATTATTGACATGTGGATAAAAAAAAGTCATATCATCATCTTCCCCAACCTTCCCCACTTTCAAACCTCAATTCCCCCTCTTCTTCCCTTCCCCCACCCCCGCCGTTGCCACCGCCGCCCCCTTCCCTTCCCCCAGCCGCTACCACCTTCTCCAACCGCACAGAACATGAAGATCTCCACCCGAAAGCGGTGAAAGATCTGAAGCCCAGATCCGCCCAGACACTTTGAAGCTTCGTCCTCCAACGAAGGCGGCGACAGATCTCAAAGCTTTGAAGCGTCTCTTTCAACACCCTACGCGCTGCCCACTGCTTGGATGAGTTGTACCTTCTGTCCTTTGATGAAAGCATGGAGAAAAACTTGTCATCTTGGCCAACATTCATCATTTTTGTTTTATGAGAATTTTGGGGATCTGGGATGGGGGAGGAGCAGACGGGTCTGGGGATGGGGGAGGGGCAATCGGGGTCCGGGGAGGGGGAGGGGGCGCCGGCGGGTGGGGTGAGGGGAAGTTAGGGTTTGGAAGTTGGGGAATTGGGGAAGATGATGATGTGGATGTTTTTTTTATATTTTTTTCCACATGTCCTAAATGTGCCTAGGTGTCAATTTCCGGCTGCCACCGTGTAATTTCTGACGCCGGATTAAGAAAAACTCGGTGACAGGAGAAAAACGAGACAAAATAAAAGGTTATGTATTTAGGGGCCACATTTTTCAAAATAGGAGCAGAAACCAATTACGTGTAAACATTATGGATTTACAGGCAATTACCCATTAATAATAATAATAATAATAATAATAATAATAATAATAATAATAATAATAATAATATATATTATTATTATTATTATTATTATAATATTAATTATAAACGCTTTTATCAAAAATTCTGTTATTGTTTTATTTAAAATTTATCAATATTTTAAAAATCTTAAAATTTGTATATGAATTTATATAAGTAATTGATCATTTGAAAAAAGAAAAATGTAAAGAAACATAATATACATATGTAATGGTTAATTATCAGTGTTAAAAAATAAGACTTCACCATTTGTAAAATCAAAATTTTAAATTAAAGTCATTCTTCCACCATAAGTCACGCCTGTCACTGTGATTGTCACCATAATTTTAAGTTTATTTACTTGAAATCAAAATCAGGATTAAAATCTCGACCTTCTTTTATTTTTCTCAACTTATTTAAGGGTTCGGAACTTTATTTTTGGTAAAAACATTTAAAAGGCTGCCTCAAAAAAAAAAAAAAAAACGTTTAAAAGGGAGTGAAAATTTAAAATGCCTTACTACTTAAGTTCTATAGTAAAAATGCTATTTTTTTTATAAACATAAGCATTATATGCCATATTCTTTAAATATCCTTTGATTTGATGGGTTTGCTTGGCTTTTTGTGAAAGTCTTACACATTTGACCGATTTGGCGAACACATGATCTAGCCACCCACCGGTCATATGTACTCTTGACTGATAGCTGTCAAATCGTTGACTTTTATGACTGATGGCTGTCAAATCGGTCAAATGTGTAAGACTTTCACAAAAAACCAAGCAAACCCATCAACATCAAATGGTAAAATAAGTACTTCACATAATTAGGGCATAGAATGCTTTGTTTTATAACTTGGGGCATTTTTACTATCAAACTTAAGGATGTGGGACATTTTTGCCTATTAACACTTAAAAAGGCTCCACTTAATTACAATACAAAAGCAAAAACATTTTTTTTCTTTTTTTCTTTCTTTTCTTCTTTATATACGTACTATTCTCCTTCTTCCATCTTTTTCTATATTCTCTCTCAATTTCTCTAAAAAAAATAAATCCATACAATCCAAAATGGTACGACCCAAATTTGGTTCCGACCTCTCCGACGAAGGTGATTATATCAACTTGGAGGATGAACCTTGTCAGAGATGCGAGGAAGAGACACTGCTCGCCCATAGTGCATCGAAGCCCAAGATCATGAGGGCGGCGGAAGGCTATGGCCTTCAAAGAGAAGGCGCCGGCTCCTATGTCGGAGGAAAGAAGGGCCGCTCGACACACTTACACCCTCGAGGAGACGAACCTTATTGTCCATGTTTGGGCAGAGGAGACGAACGATGTCGTCCGAGGTGTCGATCAAAAGGGAGAGGCCTATTGGGGCCGAATTCTAAACCGGGTGAACGCCCTCCTCAGCGTCACCTTCAAATCCCGCCAAATAAAGGGACACTTCGCCCGAGTGGCTGCTGAGGTAAAGTTGTGGGAGAATGTTTGGATGGAGGTTTGCGCGAAGTGGCCTTCCGGCCATTCTGATGACATGCTCCAACAGAAGGCCCAAGTTATCTTCCAAGGTAGGAGCCCAACTTATGGCCCCTTCAATTACTGGAATGCATGGAGGATGCTCCGAATCATTTTCACGTTAGGTGGTTGGGTGGCCGTGGGAAATTCCAGAAAAAAAAAAAAAAAGGTGATGTATTGTGAGGCAAATTTTAAAGATGGTGTGCAATTCCAGAAAATGAGAAAAATTTGTGTATTTAGGGGTAATTACCCCTTGTAACACCCAAATCTAACTAAAATTTAAATGTATATTTGTGCGGAAAAACTATGAATATAAATAAATATTTAATGAGAAAATCATAAAATAAATTTTATTTAAAATACTTTGCTTAAAACAATATTTTTAAATAAGCTAAATTCAAAATATTTGATTCGCCATGCGACCTTCCACGCGCCTCCGACTTTAGAAACCTGAAAATGTTAAATATGAGATGAGCATATAGAGTACACTCAGTGTGGGAACATGCAATCATTGTCCACGTTAATAAAATGATAACACATATGATCATAAAATTCATAACATCAAGTTGCACGGTAGCATACCAAGGATCTTTACCATCCCGGCTGGCCCCTGACGTCTATGATTGCAATCGTAACTTTAACATGTATATCGCATTGTGACATACCATCTTTACCATCCTGGACCAATTATGCTGGCTCCTAGCGATATTTAATTTAACTCATGATCACATATGATAAACACATAATATTAAAATGGACAATAATTAATCACAACACGCATTTAAATAAATCTCACACCTAAAAATTGAGCTTTGAAAATTAATTTGAATCATTCCAAATCAAAGTCAAGATCTTAGTCGCACCGCACCTAATTTCATAAAATAGAGCAATAAATTTATAAAAATTCACGTAATTTAAATATAATTGTAATTCTGTGTGCATGTGGTATTTATATATAGGGTTAATTGCCGCTAAATTCAAAAGCTTTCTAAAATTTCGCGATTTTCTCACCAACTTCAAAATCGGCGTAATAATACACGAATTGAGAATCCGTTCTTAATGTTCCCAAAATTGTTATTTCCGGCGAGATTAGCTGGCAATGATTGATTATGTGTCAATGACATGGCAAGTAGTTAATATGTGTCGCCTACATAGTTAAATGACTTGGAAATAAGTTATGTCATATAAATTACATGGCAATGAATGCTGAGTTGTCAAATTTTAATTAGTCATCAAATTATGACATGGTAAATAAGTAATAATAAAATAATGTTAAATAAAAATTAAAAATTGGGCGCCCAAAAGTCACCAAATTCGTCGATTTCCCCCCCCTCCCCCCAATTCCACATAAACCCTAACTCACCCAAAAAGTCACCATTTCGAATCTCATAAAGAATTGGGCTCCATTCTTGTGGGGTTGGACTGCGACAACTCACGAAAAGCAGGTTCTTGGCCATCTCAGTGTGTAGTGACAATGGTGGACAGGTAGGGCCTTAGATTTTGTTGTTTATACTTGTTAATTGTTTAAATCTTTGTGCTTTCCTTTCTTTATTCTTTGGTTTTGTGACTTCCGACACAAAGATACTTATATATATATACTTACCTTTTTGTCTGGTAGTGTCTGATATATATATATATATATATATATATAATATTTTTGCAACAGAGATAAATTTGCATGTTATTTCCACATAAAAGGTCGTTTTGAAGAGGTTGAGGTCGAGGGTTGTGTCATAGAGTGCTATACAGGCGGGTTAGCATTTGGGAGGTATGACTTAGATGTAGACAGGTTTGGGTACTTTGATATGGTTGATTTAATTGATAAGTTGGGAATGAAGGACTGGGAAAGACTTAGATATCTGAAGCCTATGTCTAATTCATATAATTTGATTACTTCTGATCAAGAGGTAATGGAAATGTTGTCATACTTAACTGATGAAATTAGAGTTGTGCATGTATTTGTTGAGGGTGGTGTTAAGGTTAGGCCTCCTGGTAAGTGCATAAGAGTGCCACTTGATGCATGGAGAGATGATGACTATGTTCCTCAAACCTTAGCTGAATTACATGCCTCCAGGGCTGTACCATCATCCCCCTCACCTAATGAAAATGTTACAACCGATGTAGAAGCCCCCTTACCAGTGGATGCTACTGAAGCTTTTGGTGATGATGATGAACTGGATAAAATGATAGATGATTATGAAGGCAGTGATGGTGAGTGTAATGAGGAGTCTAGTGAGGATTCTGATTATGTTCAACCAGAGGGTGATGATTCTGATTGTGGCCTCACTGACATAGACTTAGCTTCAGGAGATGAAGAATATGTTGAGAGTAAGAAAAAAATGAAGGGTAAGGATAGGGTTTTCAATTACATTGATGATGAGGAGATAACAATTTTAGGCAATGAGGAAACAAGTGTTAATCTGTCTGATTATGCAAGTTCAGATGGTTTTGTGAACTCATCTGAAAGTGATGAGGATGGAGGGGAAGGTACTGGTAAACTAAAAAAGATTTACTATAACCCAAAGTGTGATCATAGTAAGCTAAAGTTGAAGCTTGGTATGAGATTTCAGGATGGGTGGGAGTGTAGGCAGGCTATTACAACTTGGGCTATTGAACATGGGAGACATGTCAACTTCAAGAGGGTTTCTGCAAAGATGTGTGAAGCATATTGCAAACCCCCATGTAATTGGAGGGTGTACGGTTCTGTAGTTTCTAGGGATAACCAGTTCTACATTAAAACTCTGTTGGGTAGACATAGTTGCACTAAACATATGGAAAACCCACTGTTGAGTTCCAAATGGATTGCTGAGAGATACATTAATGTATTCAGGATAAGGCCAGATCTTAAAATTGAAGACTTGAAAAATGATATATGGGATAGGTTTACAACAAAAGTGGGGAAAGATAGGTTGTACAAAGCAAGATCTATTGCTAAGCAATTGGTTAGAGGGTCTGTTGAGGAGCACTATAATATGTTGGGTAGATATCTTGCTGAGCTTAGGAGAGTTGACCCTGATGGATCATTTGTATTGTTACAAGGGGAAGACCACTTATTCAAGGGGTTGTATGTGTGTCATTCTGCCCTTAGGAGGGGGTTTAAAGCTGGATGTAGACCCATAGTTGGATTAGATGGCTGCCATTTAAAGACATATCTAGGAGGGATACTCTTATGTGCTGTAGGAAAAGATGGGAATAACCAAATGTTCCCTATAGCCTGGGCAGTGGTGGAAATTGAAAGTGAAGACACGTGGACTTGGTTCTTGAAGCTACTGTGTTATGATTTGGAAATTGGTGAAGGTGGTGGCTGGACCTTTATTTCAGATCAGCAAAAGGTATGATTTATAAAGCTTTTCATTTGTGCTTTGTATTTCATACACTCCACCTGATCACCTTTTTTGTATTTGAAATCTTTTGCAGGGCCTTGAAAATGCCGTGCAAGCCATAACTCCATTTGCTGAGCACAGAAATTGTGCTCGGCATGTTTATATGAATTGGAAAAAGAGCTTTAAGGGAGCAACTCTGAAAAATATGTTCTGGAGAGCTGTGAGAGCAACAACTGTTGCTCAATACAAGGCTGCACTGTTGGAGATGAAAAAGGAAGATGCTTTAGCATTTGAAGGCTTTGTGTCAAAGGATGTGAATAAATTCTGTAAGGCTTTCCTTACCTTTACAGCATGCTCAGATATGATAGATAACAACATAAGTGAGACATTTAATGGGTGGATTCTAAATGCTAGGGGAAAGCATATAATTCACATGCTAGAAGAGATAAGAACTTCACTGATGAGTAGGCAAGTACAAAAGCTTGATAAAGTGAAAAATTCAACTGATGTCATATGTCCTGAAATCAGAAAAAAGTTGGAAAAACTTAGGCACCAAAGTAGGCACTGTATACCAGCTCCTGCATTAGGTGGTAAGTTTGAGATCACTTTAAATGAAGACAAGTATGTGGTGTATGTGGAAGGTAAAGAGTGTGCATGTAGGGTTTGGCAACTGACAGGGATACCTTGTGTACATGCTATTTGTGCCATACAATTCATGAGTAAGGATATTTCTGATTATGTGAGCAAGTACTACTCAACTGAGAAGTATTTAGCAACATATGAGTATAGTTTGGAACCAGTGAATGGGCCTAAACTGTGGCCAGAGGTTGAGGGCTCTACAGTGAAGCCACCTGCTATTAGAAGAATGCCAGGAAGGCCAAAGATCAAAAGAAAAAGGGCATTAGAAGAGGATCCAAAGAGGCCAGGGCATTTGAGAAGATTTGGCCAACTCATGACCTGTCAGAATTGCCAACAGACAGGACACAACAAAAAAACTTGCAAAAATGAGAAAGTGGAGAAGGCAACTGAGAAGGTAACAAACTTTATTTACTCATGTTAATTATACAATCTTATTAATTTTGCTTTATTTTCAGAGGAAAAGAGGGAGACCCAGGATAGAAGAGGCAGGCAGATTAAGAGCTTCGACAAACAAGGATGGAGCATCTTCATCTAAACAAACACCAAGAGAAGATGGTCCATCATCTGAGGCAGCAACTATAGCTAAAGAGAAGAACTTATCCAAGAAAGGGAGTGGGGTTTATGTAAGTCTTCGAAGTGGGAACTATTATTACCAAGGAAGAAGAGTGACCACAGTTACACATCCTATTCAAGGAAGAGGCAGGGGCATGCCAAGTACAAGTACAAGCCAACTGACAGAGGCACCTCGAGGGAGAGGTAGAGGCAGACCAAGAATGAGAGGGAGGGGAGTTAGTCAACAATCAAGCCAAGTCACTGATGTCAACACAACTCAAGAAAGCAGGGCACCTCCACAGACTTAGTCAATTTGCAGTGTGTTTGTTTTTGATGTTTTTGCAAGGAAGTCACTGAAGCATTCTAAAACTTCTTTTGAATATTGTTTTTGATTGGATCTTTCTAGCTTGCATGTTGTTTTTGATTTTCAGCTGTCATATGAACATATATTTGAATGGTTGAAATGAAGCTTGGTATTGTAAGTTTTAATTTCCTTCTATTTCATTTTCATGTTTACAGGAATCAACAATAGATTTTGCATTAGATAAACAGATTCTTCATTGACACAAAAGGGGTAACAAGATACATCATAAGTCCCAACAATTACATAAACACAAGTACATACTAATCCCTAACATAAACGAGTAACGAAGATTGCAAGAAAAACAATAGCAACAACAATGTACATCCATCGAATTTTCAACTCCATCTTCTTCATTTTCTCATGTATTTCATCCTCAACAGTGCATACTTCATCCTCTACTGTTGTAGCATCAATCCTATGACCTTGTAGCTGCTGAATTGCTTCGTCCCTTTCTCTTCTAAGATTGTTGAATGCAAGCTTGTAGTATGGTGACAGCTCGGGATCAATCCACTTCCAATAACCACAATCATACTTCTACACATTACAAAAACACAAGAACACACCAAGAAATTCAAACAACCAAAAAATTCAGCAAAAGAACACACCAAGAAATGAGAAACACACAACAAATTATGGAATTGCTAACTTACGCCTTCACGAGAACAACACAAGAACCTTCGTTCCGGATTCTTTTCCGTTCGAGATGTACGAAGCACAACTGGAATAGAATGCTCACATTTTATATCAAATTCGGGATTAATCCTCCTATTCGTGTTCGAGCTCGAGGTAGACATTCCTTACCTTCAACTAAGCCACAAACGACCGCTACCAACGGGATAAATTTTCGCTTACTCTCAGGTTTAGCTAGCAAGCATACTAAAACTTACGGGAACCCTAACTGGAATTGGGAATGGAATATTGAAGATTGAATTTAATTCAATAACTTGAATATTGGAAACGACGTCGTGTTGTTTTTAAAGAAAACGAAGTCGTTTGCTTATGCCGCCGATTTTGCCACGCGGGATTTCCGTTTGTCCACGTCACCTTCAGATTGGGGATTATTTTAACATTTGGGAACATTAAGAACGGATTCTCAATTCGTGTATTATTACGCCGATTTTGAAGTTGGTGAGAAAATCGCGAAATTTTAGAAAGCTTTTGAATTTTGCGGCAATTAACCCTTATATATATAGATAGTATGTGTGAGTTGATTTGTTTACCTTCATGGTGCTCGAAAGATGAATTGTTTGATACAATTCCTATTTATACATAAAAGTCCGTAGCTTTGCTTAGTCGTGGAATAGGTTTAGCTTTATAGATTTATAGGTCCTCTTAGTTAGCTTAGAATGTTTACACGTGTAAAAATTTCATGCTATAAAATATCATATGTATCTATTAGTTTTAACTTATTTTTAATTATTAAATTAATTTTTATTAAAAAGAGAAAGAGAAAAAATGAACCAAGAACCCTTGAGTGCACAAACAACAAACTAAGGGCCGAGCCTCATTAAAACCCTTTTTAAGGCAAACCTGGTCGGAAAATCCTTAAAAGGGAAAAAGAGTACTCGTCTAAACAAGGAGCTGTGTGGGAACGGAAGTGAGACAACTTCAGAGATTCCGGCCGAACCATCACCCCTAAGCAGCTCGGTTCCCGAACACATCAAAGCAAACCAACAAAGGAGAACAAGCAAAGAACAAGCAAAAACACAACCAACCAAAAAGGAACCAAAATGAAAACCAGAAATAGCACGACACCAGCCACAACTAGCGAAGCTAAAAGGAAAATCAGCAGACCAAGAAAAACCATGTAAACGGAAGAAGTAGGAACCATCCCAACACCAACAGACAACCGAAACCCCAACGAAGCAACCGCACCTGTCGCGAGAAGCATCCAACCTATTCGAAACAAACACTAACACCTTAAAGCACCATTCTAACAAAGCTATGGGTAGAAAAATCACGAGCCACCGCATGTTTAATATCGTCAATCACATAAGGCCACCATCCCTCTTGTCTATCATCATTGGCCATTATGTCCGCGGGGTGATTTCCTTCCCGAAAGATGTGAGTAACAATCAAAGAAAAACCATGAAGACGACGAAGAACCTGCTTCCAGGAAGCTAAGAAACGCCAGGGAACATTCGTGGAGCGATTCTCCAACAACCGCACCACATACATCGAATCGGACTCAACCCAAAGATGAAGCCAGCCACGATCATGAGCAATATTAATAGCAGTAATAACCGCGAGAAGCTCAGCTTCAAAAGCAAACCCACTACCACCCTTGATGTGAAAACAGCCACGGACATAAGCAAAATTATCCCTAAAAACTCCTCCCGCGGCAATACGACCAGGAGCCCCTTTAGCAGAGCCATCGGTGTTGACCTTAATCCAATGAGTCACCGGAGGCCACCAATAAACCTCCACCATGCGAGGGGGAGGAGCAGCTCGACTGCCAATTCCAAGACTTCTAACAATCACGTAGTCAGTCCAATTATTCTTGATGGTACCAAGCCGTGAAAAATTAGAATCCATCTCTTTAAAATAAGCTTTAACAAAAGTAAGAATCGACCGAGCCTCAAAACGGAGATCATCGAAAACAATCGCATTCCTACAGTCCCATATCTTCCACAGGATCGAAATAATGCCTCCTTTCCAAAAAGCCAAAATTTGGGGGCTGAAGCAAGCATTCCAAGCCAGCACTAAAAAAGTGTGAATATCCAAGCAACTTAACAGATCCGTTTTATGAAACCAGACCAGAAACGTTTCCCAAATGTAACTAATCCGAGGACAGCTCCACATGATATGCTCAATGGTTTCAGCATCCATATAACAAAAGGGACAACCATTAGGAGTGACCATACCTTGTCTAACGAGAGTATCCAAGGTTGGAAGACGCCCATGAAGAATCCTCCAGCATAAGATCGAACGACGAATCGGAATGTACGGTTCCCAAATCCATGTCCCCCATTTCACCATAGTGTAACGATGACAATTCTTGGAGAAGGCTAAAGCCGCCGAGACATCCCCCTTGAGCGAATGCTTCCAATATCTAGAATCTTTTTCCTCGCTCATAGGAATCAATAAAATATCAGCCACCACCTCAGGAAAATAATTCACAAACGAAGGCGAGAAATGCCACAGACCATCGTAGTAGTAATCTTTCACAGAGAAATGGAGAAAATCATGCATGTAGTGAGGAATTTTGAGCTTATCCACCAAAATGTATCCCAGCCAATCATCCTTCCAAAAATAAGTATTAGCACCATTATTGATGCAAGAATAAGAATCAACCACCAAGGGATCAATCTCCTGTTTCACGCCGAGCCAAATAGTCGAATTAGCAATATTTTGCTTAGCATAGCTGAAGGTCGTGAGGTATCTGGACCTCATAATCCGATGAGCCCAATCATCACCTTTTATCATCTTCCATGCCAGCTTCATCAAAAAAGATTTATTCATTAAGGTAAAAGAATGAATGCCAAGACCACCTTCCTCTTTAGGAGCGCACACCCGTCTCCAACTAACAGAACAACGCGGTTGCTGATCAATGCTGCCCGTCCAAATGAAATTACGACATTTACGGTCAAGCGAATGCAATAACGATTTAGGCCATTTATAAACCATCATCGAATGCACAATCGAACTCTGAATCACAGACCTCACCAAACATAAACGGCCTGCGATAGACAGTTGAAGACCTTTCCACCTTGCAAACTTTTGGACAATTTTATCAAAGATCGGCATGAGATACGAGGCCCGCGGACGACCAACAAATATAGGAACTCCCAAATACGTCATCGGAAGATTCCCCACAGAGAAACCCATGACACGCTGAATAGCCCTTCTCCTATCCGTAGTCACGCCCCTAGCGAAGTAGAGATTCGATTTCTCCTGACTGCAAAACTGACCAGAAATCGAACCATAATAATTCAGAATTTCCTTGATCTTTCGAGCATTACGAACCGTAGCAGTGCTAAAAAGGATAATATCATCAGCATAAAATAAGTGTGTTGGAAAATTAGTGGCCCGGCTGAAACCCATCGGACTAAGGTGTCTCGATTCCACACAACTGCTGATAAGGTGACTCAGGACGTCTTCCGCAATCCCAAATAAAATCGGCGACAACGGATCACCCTGCCTAACCCCACGAGAACAAGAGAAGTACCCCGAAAGCTGACCATTGTAAAGAATGGAGAGCCGGGCAGAGCTAAAAATGATCCAAATCCAATTGACGAACTTCTCATGATATCCATTCGCTCTCAAAACTTGCATAATGAACTCCCAGCGAATGGTGTCAAAAGCCTTACGAATGTCAATTTTGCAAGCCATATTCGAACCCCGATTCGTACGTTGCATCGAGTTGAATCCCTCAGAGCTGAGCATAATGCAATCATGGATGTTGCGACCACTAATGAAACCAAATTGGTTATTAGAGATATGAGTGGACGCAATCCTGCTAAGCCTTGACGCCAAGATTTTGGAAATGATTTTAAAGAAGAAGTTCGACAGAACGATGGGCCTCAAATCAGCAACAGTTGAAACATCCTTCTTTTTTGGGATAAGAATCATTGTACTGGAATTGCAACCAGTAGGTAAATAAGAAGACCGGAAAAAAGTTTGAACAGCACTGACAACATCCGTCTTAATAATTTCCCAGCAAGTCTGAAAGAAGGAACCAGAGAAACCATCAGGTCCAGGGGCACTATTAGCGTCCATTCCAAAGACCTCCGCCGCAATCTCACTCTCCGCAGGTATACTGACCAAAAAATTATTCTGAGCATCCGAAACCGCCAGATCAAAAAGCGCCTCAATCTCCAAAGGGTCAGCGCTCGGGCTTCCATCATCCATGAAAAGAGCCGAGAAGTGCCCGATGATATGTTGCTCAATAATACTCGGATAATAGACATCCACACCATCAATATTCAAGCGAGTAATCAAAGTATTCCTCCGTTTGAATTTTATCATTCTGTGAAAGAAAGTCGTATTTCTATCCCCATCTTGCAACCACGAGGCACGACTTTTCTGTTGAAGAAGATTATTTTTTCTAGAAAGCGCAACATTAAGCTCAGCTTGCAAACGAATCTCCTCATCGAAGAGCTCATCAGTATATCCAGTTTCAGAAATCTGGTTCTGGGTGACCGCCAAATGATTCTGAAATAGACCAATCGAATTATCTACGTTGCCAAAAACATCTTTATTCCAGACCTTAATATCATAACGCAGCCTCTTGAGTTTCAACATAACACACAGAATAGGGCAGCTAGTGTTAACAGCAACCGTCCACGAATTCTTCACCATATCTAAGAACGAAGGATGAAGGGTCCACATATTCAGAAATCTGAAGTGTCTTATGCCAGATGGAGTAACCTGACGGCACTGCAGAACTAACGGAGAATGATCAGAGGTGAGCCTCGGAAGCGCCGTGGTAACAATCGAATCGCATAAATCAGCAAAACCCTTGGAAAAAAATACTCTATCAAGGATAGATTCAACATGACGGGGAAAAAACCGACGTCCAGACCAGGTAAAGCGAATCCCTTCAGTCGGAGATTCAATGAATTGAGAATCATCAATGAAAGCGCAGAAGTCCAAGCATGAGCTTCTTGAAGGGGACCTAGAACTGATCCTCTCATTAGAGCCTTTGACTGCGTTAAAATCACCAATAAAGACAGTATTACCTGACGTGAAATGTAGAAGATCATGCCAAAGTTGACGGCGGAGGATCTGGTCATTGGCTCCGTGTATAATAGCTACACGGAAGTTGAAAGTTTGCCAAATACAATCAACGATCACAGATTGGTCAGAGGAAAAAACCATGGTTGCAATCACATCAGGATGAGCAAGAACCCAAATGTTCGAACTTTTAGATGCTCGACAATTTTGATGAATATGCACCATATTTAAAGAATTCCAGTAGCTCTGCCTCACCTTACGAAACGCCTTCTTAGGTTCAATCAAACCCAAGATAATAGGAGAAAATGAGCTACAGTGCTCCTTAAGTAACCGCTTGGATTCGTCCGTCAAACCACGGACATTCCAGGCGATGATATTCATGAAGATTGATTGAAATGGGCGGAGGAGCCTCCGCATCTTTCCACCTCAGCCGACCAGCTTTCACGGGCGACATTCTCCATCGCCTGAATACAGTCTTTCTTGCTATTGTCAATAACAAAAGCTTCCGGATTATTGCCAGCATCTCCAGCTTTTCGAAGACGATGTTTAATACTCTCCTCTGCCTGTTTTGAGATTTGTTCCGCTGCACGATCTGCGAGCTGTTTTTTTGAAGGCCTACCGCGCCGCTTAGCTGCCATACCCGAAGTAATTGGCTCATTAGCCAATGCCAGAATTTGTTCCAATCTCTGAGCCTTCATAGCATTCTCAAAAGCAACCGCATCAGTTGGTTGCTGTCGGGAATGAATTTCCTCACTTATAACATCCGCTTCAATTGTTTCCTCCTCTTCTGAACTTTCAGAAACATAAACTTCAAGCGGCCTATCGTACACCGATGTCTCCACAATGTTGGTGATAGCGTCCAACATATCCGGCCCTCTGATATCCTCATTATTCCTCAACTGAAATCTAACATTCTCACCACTGATTCTGTTCTTAGCATTTTCCTCCTGCTCCAACAGATGAGGCGAAGAGCCTCGATGCGAAGGCTGCGCAACCTTCTGAGGTGTAGATCTTGGTTCATTGTCCTCA
Source organism: Salvia miltiorrhiza (assembly GCF_028751815.1). Classification (NCBI taxonomy): domain Eukaryota; kingdom Viridiplantae; phylum Streptophyta; class Magnoliopsida; order Lamiales; family Lamiaceae; genus Salvia; species Salvia miltiorrhiza. Next base: position 709,207 of record NW_026651556.1, read on the forward strand.
CCGGAACCTTGCTGCTGTACGCGCGCGGATTTATCAGTTATCTGCTCAGCCTCCAAGATTTGTAACCCAGTTTCTTCACCTCTCAGGTTTTCCAACACAGCAAAAGTGTTTCCAATCGTAGTCCCCGAGCACTGCTTATCTTTAACCGAATGTTGCTGAATCTGTTGATCGCCGACAGGTTGATTTCTATGCTCATGCAAGGCGGCTTCATGTTCGTTGTTCGTAGTCTGAATATGCTGAATTTCTTGCCATTGTTTTCCCCTTGGCTGTTGCGTGGCAATCTTGACGTGAGTAGTTGTCTCGTCAGTTTCCTTTTGAATAGCTTTGAAACATCTATCAGGAGAGTGTCCTGTTATTTTGCACCTGTTGCAGTAAAGTGGGAGCTTTTCATAAGTGAACTCAATATAAAAAGCGAAATCTCCTTCATCAAAAAGAAGAGTAGAAGGAAGAGGTTTAGACATATCTAACTCGACCAAGACCCTCGCAAACTGTCCAAAATCCTTCTTCACTGAAGCTGCATCGATTCTAATGGGATGCCCAATATATCTCGCAACTCCAGCCAGCACTTCCGCGTGCCAATATTCTATCGGCAAATAGTGTATTCTCACCCACACATTAGCCAACGAAGAATGCTCCTTGAAGGGATCGAAATTCCTTGACCATTCCCTGAGTCGAAGATGACCATTAAAAAGTTCTCAAGTGTTTTTAACCTTGGCACAGGTTTTGTCCGCCTCACTTTGAAAAACCAAAGTGTAGTAGCCTTTTCCAAGGGGAATAAGTTGCCAAGAAGAAGCAATTCCCCATAAATCATTCAACTCCTTTTTTAACATTATTGCCGGCTTCGGTTTTTCACCTTTACGAAGCAAAAGTCTTCCTGTCAAAGCATATTGAAACTCCGAAACTTGTTTGATAAGAAGATCTTTGGGCATTTTGAAACAGAACTGATCACCCTCCTTCATGGGACATAGTGCATGAAAGTTATGAGCAGCTACGTCAGAGCGTCGTTGCCCCCTGTTAGAAGCCATCTCCGCATAGGATTTGTGGGCATCAATCTTCTCTCCCATATCAGTAACTTGTTGACGAACCGAATTCGTGGGAATAGTTGTCGAAGAGAAAGCCTCCGCCCCATTAGGGTTAGGATTGGGATTCCCTTGTGCTTGCGTAAGGGAAGTACCATCCGGAACCACAAGCGTACGTTGAGGTTCCTTTGAGCCATGAGAAAAGACCATCATTCCAGACTGTTCGTTGGCGTTGTTCAAAGCCAAATTCGGATTAGCAGAAGTAGCAGGCGAAACCAAACTAGGGTGTTTCCTTGGGGAAGAAACATGACGAGCATTCGGGTTAAAATTGTTAGAAACGAGTGGAAGGTTCAGGCCCCCTTTGCCCGACATGATTCAGCAAGAGAGGACGCCGGAATGCGAAAAAGAAACCACAAAGCTTTCACTGGCATTTCATCAAACACCTTATAGGCAAACACAAAAAAACCCAGAAATTGATTTCACCTACCAGAGTAGCATCGATCCAGGCGAGCAGCAGCTCCAGCGGCTTGTGGCAGCTGCACGTCGGCGTGGAGCTCAGGCGTCGAGCTCGAGCGCCGCTGCTGCTGGGACGACCGGACGAGCGAGCCCTGCTGTTTCTGGGACGAGCTGCTGCGTCTGGGAGTGGGTCTGCCGCCTGCTGGTGGGCAGCTGCGCCGGCGCCGGTACCGTGGGGACAAAGGTCTGGAAGCGGTGAGCTTCACCGGCCGGTCGCGAGAGAGTCCGAACTCTGATGCGAGAACAAATTCAAAAAAATTACTGTTCATGCAACAGTATTTCGCTGATTCCCTGCTGCGTCAATTACTGTTCCCCAAAATTTTGTTCATCTTATGTAATTCCAACTTATTTTTAATTAGTACTACTATAATACGTGTATCACATAAAGCAATAGTTTAATTATTTGTTAGTTTTAATTTGTGTTTCATGCGTGTGTGTATATATTCCTTATTAAGATCAAATTATTTATTTATTTTATAATAGATAATTATACAAATAAGTATCTATAATTGTATAATTTTATTTATGCATGTAAATCTTATATTTAAAGGTCAAATTTTTAAAATTTAAAGTCATTTTATCAACTAGGGGTGCGACTAAACAAATCACAAGTCCAATAAATAACAATAATAATTTTTTTTTCCACAACTAAAGTGTAATAATTTTCAAATAAAATTTATAAAGAAAATAAATGGTTTTGGGCTGTGACACCCCTAGTAATGTTTTAGTGTTAAACCGTTGTATAATTGTTTGTGCGGGATGCCGTAGGAAATTAAAATAGGTGTTTGTAAACATGTTCAAAGATTTTCACTTATAATAGATGTCATACTTTTGGTAGACGCTATAAATAGCAATGATATCATGCTTTCCGTGTACGGGTGTAGTATTATTTTAGTGTTAAACCGTTGTATAATAGTTTGTGCGGGGTGTCGTAGGAAATTAAAATAGGGTGTGTTCTACTTGGTTGATAAATTTATCATGGAAAAATGAGGGATAATAAAATTTTCACCCTTTAAATGTCTCATTTCTTTTTCTTACATTTTCTACAAAAGAGAATTAATTTCACCATTTTACATTCATTTTTTCACTTCAAGAAGGGATAATATTATCCCTCTATTTTTAGTGTGATAATACTATCACTCCTTGAAGTGAAAATGAGGAATGAGAAAGATGAAATTCTTTTTTGTATAAAAATGAGGGAAATTAAATAAAAAGGAAATTTAAAGTGATAATTTTTTATTATACTTCATTTATTTATGATAAATTTATCGAGCAAAGATAACACATTCTTAATGGTAATTAAAGCCAATTTTACAACTTAGTAATCGGTTAACCCAACGCCCCCAATATATGTACTCATCAATCAAATTATTATTCTCGGCAACCGAACGTCACGATCAGTTTTATGTAGTTATTTATAAAGTTACAAGCCGCAGACACTACAAAAAAAAATGAAAATTACCGGCGGCTTTTTCCCGCCGGTAAATATAGGGCGGCCGCCGGAAACACATTTACCGGCGGCATTACCGGCGGCGCGAGGCCGCCGGTAATTTTGGCGTCGGTGATCTCCATTCCGGCGGCATATGGCGGCCGCCGGTGATTAGTGGCGGCGCCGACGCCGCCGGTAAAGTCCACCAGACGGTGGCCGCACGCTCGCCGGACTGCCGGAGGGTTACCGGCGGCTTTTTGCCGTCGGTAATATTTTTTAATTTTTTTAAATTTATTTAATTTATTTATTTATTTTATTGTATGTCCACAATTTATTTTCATATTTATACAGTATTGCATAACTTAGACGAACTTCCCACTCGGTCACCCATCTTACTTGTACTCTGAGCCAAGCACGCTTAACCTTGAAGTTCTTTTCGAGTGATCACCAGTACAGAACACTCGTATTATTGATATATCTAATGCCTATTAATTCATTTAAACTCTAGTTCAATATACAATATACAATATACATTCATAACCTTAGAATATGTCAAGATGATATCCAAGAGATATTGTTAATTATGGATCAGGCTCGTTTCCGTCCTTATTTTAATGTCGGAAAAATATTTATTTATTAATTTAATTTAATTTAATTTAATTTTTTTTTTATCAATCTAGTAACAATCTTGAATTCTTACTATGAATATATCTTAGATTAGTGATGATTGATGAGTGAATCACTAATCAAATTAGCATTCTTAAGTTATAATTATAAGATTCTTACTAAGAATCTTGAATTCTTAGTAATAATCTTGGATTAGTGATGATTGATGAGTGAATCACTAATCAAATTAACATTCTTAAGTTATAATTATAAGATTCTTACTAAGAATCTTGAATTCTTAGTAATAACCTTAGATTAGTGATGATTGATGAGTGAATCACTAATCAAATTAGCATTCTTAAGTTATAATTATAAGATTCTTACTAAGAATCTTGAATTCTTAGTAATAATCTTGGATTAGTGATGATTGATGAGTGAATCACTAATTAATCAAATTAACATTCTTAAGTTATAATTATAAGATTCTTACTAAGAATCTTGAATTCTTAGTAATAATCTTGGATTAGTGATGATTGATGAGTGAATCACTAATCAAATTAACATTCTTAAGTGGAGATCAAGCATCAGGAACCATTTCGAGAATTTATTTAAGAAAGGCAAACGCGTGATGCCGATCTTGCCAGTTGATTTCTGCAATAGGAAGATTCCGGAGGAGGAGAAAAGCTGGATGGTCAGACCTTTTTCAGAAGTGGAGATTAAGGAAGCGATCTGGAAGTGCGATGGTAGTAAAAGTCCGGGGCCGGATGGCTTCAACATAAACTTTTGGAAAGCTTCTTGGGAAACCATTAAGGAGGATTTTTTACAGGTGATGAACGAATTTCATGCGAATGGTAAAATCCCGAGAGGCTGTAATTCCTCTTTCATTGTCCTTATCCCCAAAAAACCTGAAGCAAACTCTTTGGATGAGTTTAGGCCTATATCCCTTATAGGCAGTCTCTACAAAGTCATTGCTAAGGTTCTTGCAGAAAGGATGAAAGCGGTTATGGACTCTATCATTTCCGAGAATCAGAGCGCGTTCCTTAGCGACAGGTTTATTCTTGACGGGGTGGTCATTTTGAATGAAGTCATTTCCGAGGCCAAGAGAAACAGAAAAGGGAGAGTTATTTTTAAAATTGACTTCGCAAAGGCTTACGACTCGGTGGAATGGGACTATTTGGATTGTTTGTTGCAGCGTTTCGACTTTGACTATAGATGGAGGAAATGGGTCAAAGGGTGCCTCTACTCGGCCTCGGCAAATGTTCTGGTTAATGGGTCCCCGTCGGGGGAATTCTGCTTGGAGAAAGGACTCAGACAAGGAGACCCATTGTCACCTTTTCTTTTCCTAATTGCAGCTGAAGGTCTTCAGATTTTATTGAGTAGGGCCGTGGACAGAAAGCTCCTGGAACCCGCGGTGGTTGGAAGAGATAAGGTCAAAATCACACACCTTCAATACGCGGATGATACTATTTTCATTCTGGATGACGCCGAAAGTAATGCAGCCGTGCTGAAACAAATTTTGAAGCTTTTCCAACTTCTCTCGGGCCTATCGGTTAATTTCAACAAATGCAGTTTAATGGGCATCGGTGTCGACGATTCAAAGATTGAGAGAATGGCACAAACGTTGAACTGTAAAGTCGGCAAAACTCCTTTCAAATACCTTGGAATCAAAATCGGCGGCTGTTGCAGAAGCATTGTTGACTGGAACTACCTTGTGGAGAAAGTGAAAATGAAAATCGAGAGCTGGAAGTCGAGGAAACTGTCTCTGGCAGGTCGTGCAACCTTGGTGAAAGCGATCCTACAAGCCATTCCAATTTATCAACTATCCTTTTCGATCATCCCAAAAGCCACGGTAAAATCGTTGAATTCTATTTTTGGTAAGTTCCTGTGGGGTGGGAGTGGAGAATCCAGGTCCATTGCGTGGGTTAAATGGGATGAGCTTTGCACTAGCAAAAGGGAGGGGGGGGTTGGGTTTTAGAAATCTTGATTGGTTCAACAGAGCCTTGGTTTTGAAATGGGTTTGGAGGTATTTCGAAAGGAACGGGCAGCTTTGGGGAAGAATTGTTAAGTCAATTTATGGGGATGTTGAGTGGGGCGATGAGGGGTGGCATCTTCAGGGGTGTAAAAAATTTAGAACGGGGTGGTGGTCTAAAATCATGGCCTTGGGTGGAGGAGAGGGGAGGCAGCATAATAAATGGTTCTGGAATAATTTGTATCGTAAAATCGGGGACGGACGGGAGACTTTATTCTGGGAACATAGGTGGGTGGGGGGGAATCCTCTAAAGTTGGCTTTTCCTAGACTTTTCCACCTCTGCGCTAATAAGAGGGCAGTTGTTAGTGACTATGGAAGATGGGAGAACTACAGTTGGGTTTGGGATCCAGTTTGGAGGAGACCTCTCTTTGAATGGGAGAAGGAGGTCACTAACGAGCTCATTTCTATCATTTCTAGAGTGTCTCCAATTGTAGGTACCAAAGACGTTTGGAGTTGGAAGGCTACAAGTGACGGGAAGTACTCAACAAAATCAGCATATGCTTGCATTGAGGAACAAAGGGAGCCAAGTTTACTGGTACCTTTAATCAAGAACCATTTGGCTAAAGTTTGGGGGGCCGCTGCACCCCAAAAGGCGAAAGTTGTTGCCTGGAGAGCCTTGAGAAGCCGATTGCCGACGTGTGACAACTTGAAAAGGAGGAATATCCCGTTGGACGAGGTGGATGCTATGTGCAGCGCATGCTTCCATCACAACGAGTCGGTCAATCATCTTCTTCTGAAGTGTCTGAAGACAGAGATGGTGTGGGACGAAATCCAAAGGTGGCTTGGAATTTCTACTGCGCAGCCACAGCTCATCACCATGCATTTCGAGTCCTTCATCAACTTAGGCACGGGGAAGGAAAATGTGAAATTTCTTACGGCTCTTTGGATTTGCACCGTGTGGCAGCTGTGGAAGAAACGAAATGAGTGTAGGTTCGATGGCAAGGGGTGGGAGCCGAAGAATTTGTTGTGTGAGATCAAAAGTATTTTGTGGAGTTGGGCTAGTTTTTTTAATTTGCGTGGTGTGGAGCAAAATTTTGCCTCATGGTGGTCTTCAGATTCCATGGCTCCTTTTCTGTAAACTGTTGGGTACCTCTGGTACCAACTCCTCTTTCCTTTTTTTATATATAGTTTACTTTTTCTTATAAAAAAAAAAGCATTCTTAAGTTATAATTATAAGATTCTTACTAAGAATCTTGAATTCTTAGTAATAATCTTGGATTAGTGATGATTGATGAGTGAATCACTAATCAAATTAACATTCTTAAATTATAATTATGATATTTTTATTGACTAATCAATTTTTTTAACAATAATAATTACTCAATGCTAAAAACGGAAAAAATAACAAAAACAAAATGAACAGAAGGAAAAAAAAGAAAGAATTTTTTTTAGCAGATTACCGGCGGCAAACACCGCCGGTGATTAGCGGCGGCGATAACGCCGCCGGTAACTGAGGCCGGACGACGGTGTTTCTATTGCCGGACCTCACCGGCGGCGGATGCCGCCGGTGATTAGCAGCGGCCACACGCCGCCGGTAAATAGCGGCGGCATCGCCGCCAGTAACCTATTTACATATATAAATTAATTCATATTATTGCTACCGACGGTAATGCCGCCGCTATTTTGACAAACATGGGTCGTCCGCTCCGCCGTCGGTGAGCCGCCGGTAATTTTCGCCGCTAAATCGGCGTTTTTTTTTTGTAGTGAGAGGTCTAAAAATCATGATATGTAATGAAGATAAGGTATATAGATTATGTTTCTACTACAAATGTTGTATAGAAAGAAGCGATCCAAAATTTATAATAATAAAGTGACAAGATTGTAATTGTCTTTTAATGTGTTATTATTTTTATATTTGTTTTGAGGAATTTAAAATGTTAGTCTTAAAATATATTTTAGTATTAACAAAATTTGTATAACAATTATAAATAAAACATTTGACTACAACTATTTCAAAGATTATACAAAAGTGTGTTTGAGTTAAATAATAAAACTTTTAAATTATTCGATGTCTTACTCAACTACATATAAAAGTTTTACAAATTTCACGTAAATTGATAAATTTTAAATAAATACGGATAATTTATTATTATATAATTTAAATTTAATTTTAATAACTTTCATAAAATTTATATCAGTGAATCTTTCAAAAACTTAAGTGAATGAAATTTCAACACGATATTGCACAGGTAAAACATGGTTTGAAACATAATTTCTCATTATTCATCGTCGATTCACTTATTTATTAAGTAAACACCTGACCTACAAACCAACATGCCAAATTCAAAAATAGGCAATTCCGTGATGGGCTGGGCTTTCGTGCCGTCCGCATGATAAGGATATTAGCCTAACTTCGAATTTAATTTAATTTAATTTAGTTATGGATTATTAAATCTTAATTAATTAACTCCTAATTGTCTGCACCCAAGTTTTTCGGATGATAACCTTTGTTCCATAATTTAATATGTCTCGTCTTGTTTCACTCTTTATTATTTAATTGTTTGTTATAAAAATAAAAAATATTATTATATAATAAATTCTAATTAATATTTATCATTAAAAATTAAAAAAGTATAGATCTTAAATTTTAATTAATTAACCCAAATAATGTATTATTAATTCAAATAAATATAAAAAATAATTGTAAACATGAATTATAGAGTGGATTTTTAAAATGGCCACTTTCATATTGTAAAGATAAAAATGTCCACTAAAATAAAAAACTTAAAAAATGTCCACTGTTACCAAAATACCCTTCACATTAAAAATTAAAAAAATGTCCACTTTACATCACCCCTTTAAAAAATCCCGCAATTCACAACCAGTGTGAATTCACAACCAAAATTTTTTGGTTGTGAATTCACACTGGTTGTGAATTGAGAATTCACAACCAGAATTTTTTGTTTGTGAATTCACAACTAGTCGAATTCACAGCCAAAATTTAATTCACAACCAGTCGAATTCACAACCAAAATTTAATTCACAATTAGAATTTTTTTGGTTGTGAATTCACAACAAACGAATTCACAACCAAAATTTAATTCACAACCAGTCGAATTCACAACCTGAATTTAATTCACATCTGAATTTAATTCACAACTATAATTTATTTTGGTTGTGAATTCAAATAGTTGTGAATTTGAGTTTTTAAAGTTTGGATTCACAACTAAACTAGAATTTAGTTTGGTTGTGAATTCATAGATCTCGTTGTGAATTCAAGAATATTAAATTGTGAATTCATCGAGTTGATTGTGAATTGAAGAACATTAAGTTGTGAATTCATAGATCTGAGCGTGAATTCAAGAATATTATGTTGTGAATTCATAAGAAAATGATTCACTATACATACAAAAAATAAATAAAAAAATAAGTGAAAATATTGTTTTCCACCCTCAACGTTACCTCAAACAGAATATCTGCAAATTAATTATAGTTTGAGTGTGGAGATGGTGTAAAAATTAATCACAGTTTGGACAAGTCTATAGGTAATTAGATTGAAATAATTTCTTTAAAAATGAATTAATATAAACATGAATTAGTATATACAGATGTAGGTAATGAATTAAATAGATTTGATATTCTGGTGTTGCACAACCAAAACAGAGACAGGCACAGTGAGATCCGGCGCCGCCAGCATGTCCCCGACGGGTCCGAGCTCCGGCAGGTCATTCCACTCGCTGAGGCCCAGCAGCTGCGGCGTATCTTCCTTATGCCTCCTCCCCACCCTGATGAGATCAAAGGCCTCTTCCATGGCGTGTATGAGCAGCGCCGTCTCCGCCCCATCTTTCACCCTCTCCTCCCTGTACACGATGTTGTCCTGGTGGGCCCCCTGCATCCTGGTGTCCTTCAATATCTCGGCGTCCAGCACCGCGTCCCACTGGCTGTCCCCGGCGTATATGTCCCACGGCCGACTCACCAGATCTGGAGCAAGATGTCGAAGACAACACCCCACCTACCGCCGTCCGACCCCATCCTCTATCGCCTGCGCCAGATCTGCCGTTCAGTGGGCAGCTCACGGCCGCGCCAGATCTGCCCAGCCACCATTGTCGAGCTCCAA